>NW_008592425.1:27599-28704 GCF_000691845.1 Merops nubicus | reverse complement strand
GATGGGGCAGCGTTTTCTGTTTCTTTGTGGGTTTTGGTTTGGTTTGGTTTGGTTTTGGGGAGTTTTTGTTTGTTTGTTTGGTTTGGTTTTTTACAGGAAAGAAAACCCAATGTATTCCTTTTTTTTCATCTGACTGTCAACAGGCAGCACCAAGGCGAAAAAGGCATGGTGCAGAAGAAATCCTGCAAGGCTTAAGGCCTTAAGGCATAGGAACATGAACATCATACCTTCTGAACAGCAGAGACTGCTTTCATTGTCCATTACTCAGCCCAAGTATGAGAACACTCACAGTGGTGCTCCGAACACCAGAACATTAAGTCCTTCAGCTCCTTGCAAGTCTGTTGCTTTGTCTGCTGCGTAAGTCAGGCATATCAGTTCAGAGCAACAAGAAGTCTAAATCTTCCTTTTAGGGAGAAATCTGAAGTGCAAGGGCTTGGACCAGCTCTGCAGCTCTTGCATTCAAGTCAGAATTTTGTCATTTAGGCTGATGTCTCCTAAAAATGGCAAAACCCACTTTCTTGTTCTAGCTTATATTGCTTCTGGGACAGTATTTAGTAGGTTCTCACTAAGCAAGATGACTGTGCTTGGACACATTTGCAGGAGCAGGCCTACAATTAAGAGGTCATCTCATTTGGCACAGTGATGGAAACAGGATGCCACTTTAACCTGCAATACAGAGCCTGTGCTACTGGAGACAGACAGAATGAAAAGACCCCCTGTCTAATGCGTTCACCTATAACGCCAACTCAAGTTATTATTCTCAAGTACATGGCTTGCATAGCTGCAGGCTGTCAGAAGAGAGCACATGTCCATGCTTGCCTAGTGACCAGCACAATGTGACCCAAATGTTAATGGCAGCACCTCTTGCCTTCAAAGTTTTTGCAAAAAGTCTTTGAGTTTCTTCCTTTCTTCCTGTGCCTCTCCAGTAAAGTAAAAGCCTCTCTTTTACAGGAGAGTAAAAGCCTCTCCTTTGGCTCTACAGAAGAAGTGGCAGTCTCAAACTGAAAGGGAACTGGTAACATGACTTGGGAGAGAACAAGAAATCCCTCCTGCATGCTCTAAAAGAAACAACAAGGTCATTTAGATCTCTGGGAATCTAAGGGAG
>NW_008592425.1:1747-27568 GCF_000691845.1 Merops nubicus | reverse complement strand
GCCTGCTGAAAGTTATCCTCAGGCCTGCTCAGCAGGGCATGTGAACTAAGGCTCTTCAAAGAGGGAGTGGCTACTTGCAGAACAACTGAAAGAATGGGAAGACTGAGCTGCAGACGTGAAATTCATGAACAGATGGGCACAAGTTTGCAAGTAAGATGAGTTGTTTTGATGCCCTGCAAAATCAAAGACAGGTTGCATCCAGGAAAAGCCCTAATAAGGCTACTGGTGCTGAGTAATTATAACATATGAAGTGACCAGCAAGACCATATCAGTTTAAGCAGGAGGGAAAAAAGAATAGGCAGAATGAGAATTCACATTATGAATCAAAGTAAGAAGTTCAAACTGTTGAAAAATATACTTGTTCTGCAGCCACACAGGTCATAAGTGGCTTCACCTTCCTATTTTTAAGTTCTGAAGTGCAATAATTTTTAGTATAGTGGTTCAATTTCTCAGGGCAGCAGATGGACCATATTTCCATATTTCAGCTTCAAGTAAGTTCTAAGTTTAGAGCAGTGCTAGAGTTCAGCTGTAGCAGAAAACTCAAAAAAAAAAAAAAAAAGGAAAAAAGCCACCTTACCTAGACAAAGTTTTCATAATGACAATTCAGTCTGATTAAAAAAAAAAAAGTAGTAAGACAAGCTGTATTTCTGACTGCCTAAGCTGAAGTTTAAATAGTGGTCTGTCCTAAGCAGATAGGTAAATCAAAGAAAAATCTTGCAGAGAAATAATGCATAAGTTCTAAAGATCCTTAAAGTTCCCACTCTTCATGGGAAACTGAACTAAACCAGGGGTTTAGCTGATGACTGATTCCACCTGCAATGACAGTCTAGTGGATACAGAGATAAAGGGTCACTCATGAATAGCATAAAGGACAGAAGTCAAAGGTCTAGCATTTTTTCCTTTCATCTTTTAAATGCTGGAATTACAGCCATTCACTCAAGCTTTCCCTGCCTACTCTGTTGTTTTCTATCACTGTAGCAATCCTCATTCCGTCATACAGCACACATCCAGAGAAGCTTTGAGATGTCTTCCCCAAATATTAAGCAGTTTTAGATCATGCTAAACAATAACACCACAAAAGTTTAAATAAACACCTAGTAAGGACTACAGCATATGGAGCAGATAGAGAATAATTAAATTAGTGTTGAAGTTTAACATCTTTATTAGGCAACCTTCCTGAAGTAGCTTTCTGCTGCAATAAACTCCTGTTGAATGTTATGTCTGAGCTGGTAAGATATACTTCCAAGAGATTGTAGATATGAACCTTACTGCTAGGAGACCACATGGGTCACTGAGTCCCTGAATCACACATCTGCTGCTTCTTGCTCCATTGTCACTAAGAGACGATTGTTTTACGAGAGCCAGCGCAGAAGAGATGACAGACAATTAAAGCTGCCTCAGACTTCATACAGTGATTAAAGTCACCCAGAAACTCACTGCCACTACTCTGGATCTTTAACCCTGCATTACAGACAGAAATATAAAACATCTCAGATGTGTGGAGAGGGTCCAGCCTCCTGACTGAGAACCAAGACTCACTTCTTTTACTTGGTTATGCATTTCTAGGTGATTGACATCTTTGTGTGGTGTACTCAAGGCACTGAAAACCTTCTCGTGCCTCCCTAACTCCTCTATATTATACCAGGTTTTCATAAGCTCTTCAATTTCTGTATACTACTTAACATTGTATTCCACCTCTGCCTCATTTATTTTCTTCTGTCACTAGAGACCTCCACCTAAAAAAAAAAAATGTAACTTTTGGGGGGCACAAACCACCACATTAACCAAAACATAGAAGTGTGAATAAATTATTTAGAGGGTTTCAAATTCTTAAATATTTGATAAAACCAGAATTATTCTGAAGCAGCTGAGGGCAGAGTTTGGCATAGCTCTCCAGACCTGTCCACTTGAAAAGGTGTAACACCAATAACAACCAGGCGGTAACACATACGTAAATCTGCACTGTAAACTAAAACTGATAGCTTTACTTCCACACAAATTACACTTTATCAGTAAAAGTATTGAATGAAGAAGAGTCAAACAGCTTCCACCTCTTGCTGGAGTTATTACTTACCTGTGCTGCGTGATTACAAAAGCGGAATCGAAGCGATGAGAAAAGGCACCTTTTGCTTACTGTCTATGCCTACCCAAAAAGCAGCAAGCAGGAGCCTAGAACCAGTTCTGGGAGCACTCTGAAGTGCTAGACTCTTATTTTGAAGGCTGTGCTTCACGTACTCTGCCAACTGACTCTAAAGATGCAAAGAGGGAGGATTCTCTACTTTATTACATCCAGTCAGTGTTTGTTTCAAGAATCCATTGGAGTTTTGGTGCCCATTAATTAAATTTCTTAACTGACTGTAACTGAAGTCCAAATCTGTGTACCATCTACTGCATGGTACGAAATGTTGCTATCAAAACCAAATGGATCTCATCAGGTCTGCAGTACATTAAAGCTGTATTCCACCAGTTTCTGGCATAATAGCTTAAAAGAAAAACTGGAAGAATTCCAAACACTTCTACAATTTCAAAATAAGAATAAAAAAGAAACCCCTCTGGTTCTCTTGAGACCTTTTGAGCTACTTAATACAGTACATGGATGCTAAAATTGTGCCTGCATCCAAGTCACAGAAACACTGTATACCCAAAAACAACGCACCCCCAACTTTCTCAGTGCACTATTTGTACATACTTTGGGGTTGAGGGAAAAGAGAGGAAAGAGAGAGTTCTACATCTGGCTTACATCAAACTATCAGATATTCAGTCAGTACTTACACATCCATGTGGTGGCCAGCACTTTGCAACCCATCCCCCATCTCCTTTTCTATTGCACTCCACTCACTGTAGGAAAAACAAACGAGAAACAACATCACACGTGAAGTGTAAGGGAAGTCAATAAGCTGCATCCTGTATATAGTTTCTTTCCAGGTGACACCTGAATGGAATACCTCAAAGTTAGACTTGGTCAAACTGTTTTCTTCTCCTAAGGAGCAACACTGACAATGTGGCAGGGCTATTTACGGCACTCTGTTAAACAATTCTCCCTGACACCTAAACTCATCTTCACAAATAAATTTACTTCGGGATTGTTTCTGAGCAGAAAGAGCCTTGTTGAAATAGCTAAAACTCGATTTCAAAAAGGAAACAAAAAAAGTCCTAGCACTTAAAATAAGAGGGGGGGGGAGGCAGAGAAAAAAAAAAAAAGGGAACTTTCTAAACCAGAATTTGGTGTTATATGCTCATCAAGAAGAAACTAAACTTTCCAGACTCACAACACAGACAGAAGGCTCTCATTCCAAAAACCAGAAGGTGGGATTTGACAAGCATTGTAGTGCTCCCAAAACCATTTGCTGTATGTTGTTTTCTGTTTTCATAGTAGACTGTTTAGTTCTATTCATTAAAAAAAAAAAAAAAAAAATCAGCTTATGACTCATTACTGCAACTGCCTATGCACACTAGGGAGATCATTTAGATAAAGAAGGAAACAGAGCTACCATAAAGATAGCAAGAGACTTGTTCTGGACATTCGAGTACGCACACTGCACTTTCAGTTCTGTTCTCAGCTTTGTGAAACCTTACGAGAGTTCTTAGTTACAAGAATTACATCCACAACTCTTTTTACAAAAAAAAAGGAGGGGGTCCCCTTATATTTCACATAATTTATGTGTAATGCATCTATTCTGTCCTTCGCTTTTTCATAAACATTCCACTCCGCTGATGGTGACATTTGTTTGTCTTTGTGTTATTACAGAACTACACCTAATTTCACTTTAAAACCCCCAATGAGAAAGACATCTGCAATCCATTAACCCAGAGAATTAAATTTAGCACTTGAACAGTGTGTAGAAGCAGGAGGTTTCCCTTAACCAGAAGTTTAGATTCTTTAATTCTCCAGTGACATGGAAAACTTGAGCATGCAATTCACTCACATAAATCAAGAAACAAATGGCAAATTCACTTAAAAAAGGTACTAAAATTGGATATAGCTGTTGATTTTTAACCCTTAAAAGGACGTAGACGCTCTTTCTCTTCAGAGACAACTGCCTGAAAATAGGTAGTAAGTTACCTCCTGAAGAAACAGAATGCCAAGGCAACAACAAAAGCCCCAAGGGTTGGGAATACAAAAAGAAGCCAAAGTCTTCCACAGAGATGAAGCTCAGCAGATCCAGGGACTGCTGTACCCAGAACAGAAATCTTACAAGTAATGCAATAAGAAGTTGTGCAAGGCAGACATTGAAATGTGTCAGATACAGTTTTCAAAAACATAACAACATAAACAACAAACTCTCTCTCTCTCTCTCTATCTCTCTCTCTCTCTCCCCACATCTCTCTGTCTAGGGATATATTTAAAAACTCTATGAACTCTTACCTGAATACTCTTCCATAGTTGCCATGGACTTTATAGACACCATACAGTCGGTCCGCCACCCTCTAAAATATTTTAGAGGCAGATTTTGGTTATCAACATTAAGAGCAATTGCTTTGTGAAAAACCCAAATACAAACTTCAAGCTAAAGACTTAATGTTTTTACACAGGTAAACAAGATTAGGCCTAAATCTAACCTAAGCCTCTACTGAAGGAAAAATCGACAGCATTAAGTTTCAAGACTGAAGTCACAATCAAGGTTATATTGAAAAGTAACATTTCAAGTATTTCTTTGGAATCACTCACATATAGAATATGCCTATGAAGACCACAAACATTCAGTTTTTGATAACCAGATGTAAGGCATAGCCTCCTTTACCCAAATAATGCTGAAGTTATATATACACTTGCTTATTTATCATAAAGATGGCAAGACCAAACTTCATCCTGTCACCAAGACCATAGGGAAAGCTGCACTAAAATTCCAGCAAGTGACTTGATTTTTCCATCCAGCTCAATGAAATGAAGGAAAGGAAATAAGCTATCCATTGCAGAACTTACTGCTCAAGCCAGAGATGTCATTTTAGCTGTTCAGCCATTTAGAGAGTCAGTACCTGCTGCAGCCAGGACTACAATGCTGGCAACAGCCTCAGAAGAAGAGAGAAGCACACCCTGAATCATGACTTGTAACCCTGATAATGCCCTTGTAATTGTGATGTACCACTGAATGAGTTTGAAGTTTGGCAAGAGTTAACCATTTTGGTCTGTCAAAAGAGTAAAAAGGAAACATAAGTAAACTGCCCAACAGATCTCTCACACAAAGAGCAGTATCAGTAGAACATCAGTGATTAATCCTCTCAAGAACTTCAGCTCAGAACAATCCATTACCGCCCTTTATGCCACACAATTTCTATCAAAAATTAAATTCCTGTTGAACATAATAAAAAACAGTATCATGCTCATTATTGGAATTGTAATTTCCCATTTCTTTTGTGACTTTAAAAGAAAAATCTTCCATTTTCAACCCACAGTGTATCTTGGTGCATGACATAATTATTCTTATCATTAGAAAGAACATTATTCATTACAGATTGAAGAACAAGCCAAAACAAGAAGTGTGCTTTGCAGCATGCACGACTCATAGCATAAGCTCTGGAAAAAGAGGTATTATATGTCTGACCAGAAAACTGTGTTTTGGTGCCCTTCCCAGCCCAGACATCCAACAAAAGCAACTTGTCTGCTGAGTAGAGAGAAGCAGACATCTTGATCTTCCTTAAAACACCTCCCTCCGATACGTGACATTCAGGGGAGAGGGCAGATTAGCAACATGCACGTGTTTGCTCCTCCAGTGACTGTCAAACCACCTTCACATTTGGATCTCATTCCCCCCCAAGATCTGTATGACACCAGAGCCCATTCCCCTTGCCATCTCCTGCCCCACACTCCAGAGCCAGACTCTCAGGCAAACTGCTCTTCTTCTAGAGCACATACACCAGTTTTCTTGACTAAACGAGAACTACTGCCTTAGAAATGACTGCTACTATTTGTCATGACACACATGGGACATACTTACAGCTCTGACTCGCAGGAGGTGTGATATGACAGACTGCAGTTCATCGCTGTAGTGTTTGAGCTCGGTGAACCTCCTGGGGGCAGGAAGCAGGGAGTACATCACTAGGCACCCTGAAAGCAAGCGTGCACCCCAGAGAGGGCCGCAGGCGGGGACGGAGCCTGCGGCGCCCTCAGCCGGGATTAGCTGAAGACTCCTACAGAAGTGATTGCAGAGTTTCATTTCCCCAAAGCAAACAACCCAACACTTGCATAACTGTTTGTTTGGGGATTTTTTGTGTAGGTTTTTTTTTTTGGTTTTTTTTTTTTAGGTAAATGATGAAGGTTCAGAATCATTTAAGCAATGAATTTTTATGAAATATAAGTAGTTAACTGAAATGACTACACCATTGCATTATTTTTTTTAATGGGATGTATAAAAGCAAGCATGAATGAATAGGAAAGCTTCAAACAAGTACAAATCCAAAATCTGCTTAGGCATATATATATACTTCCTAATAAAAACGTATCCACCTTTCTGACCTGACAAAGATACTTGGCTTTCAAGCTGCCATCTAGCCAGTTTTAAGCATTGCCTTTCAGAAGTTCCAGGGAGCGTGGACAACTATCACAATTTCTCTAAGGCTAAGCTGTAGGGCAACTGTTCCTGGTTACGCACGACACCCTGCTGAGACCTGTACCTGCACAGGAGTCACGCACAGCTAAAAGCCATCAAATCACTGCACCTTAGCAAGGTACCCGTCAGGTAACCCATCACGAGTGACCCTGTGCAGACTGCTGGCCTGCCACTGCTGAAGGAAGGAGGTGTTGTATCTACCACCCCAGTTAAGCCTTGGTGTTAGTCTAAGTTGACACATTCAGCTCATCCTAATCACCAAGAGGCTCTGCTCAACAGAGGCAGCTGTCAGAGCTTTGCTAGAGCAGAGTCAGAGCAACAGTCACTTCTGCATCCATAAACCCTTCCTACTACACATAAGTCTAACTCACGACCTACTTTAGCACACAAGAACATATTTCATGCAGATGGGAAGCCAGGAACAGCTTCACCTAAATTACTAAACAATGATCTTAAAACAAATAACACAGAACACCACAACTAGAATTAAGGAACGTGAGATTAAGACTAGCCTTCCAGGTTGTGGTACAAGCATAAAAAACAGCTTCATCCCTCCTTCCACCCTAGGCACACAGTCAGGCTTTTTATTTCCAAATAGCTTGCACCCAAGAGGTCTTACTGAAATGAGTCAGGTCACTTGTTCTGGGTGACCAAGGATGAAATTCCAGGGTTTTTCATTTAACACCTCTTCTTCCCCTGCCAGGAAGTCTTCCCCTAAAATATTCTCCTCCTTACATTCAGGAAGTAGAAGCTTTATTACAATTTCTAATATTTTTGATCTCCAAGGAGCATCTTTTATAAGACTATGACACACAGAGGGTTAAAGTACACAAAAAGATTTAAAGGCTAGCAGAGGAACTGTATGGGAAAAATAAATATGGTCATTGATCTGCACAATGGGGTTTAGAGAGCAATCTTTTCAGTTTACACTTTATAAAATATGCACCAGGGCTGCATGTCAGACAGCTGCAGACACGTACAGTGAAGATACTTGAAATAACTGAACTCAAAACAAAAGATTAAAAAGCATGCCTTCAGCCCAGGAAGACTCCCCTTTCCACTCCAGAAATTTATAATGAAAAGTTCTATTCATCCTGCTTTGTGGCAGTAAAGCTTTTAGGAATGCCATACTCCCCGACAGCAAGAGTCAGGAACCTAAGAGGACTTTCAGTATCCTGGACTCCAGCAGCAATACATCTTGTCCTCATGCCATTTCCTCCTCCATCAAAAAATAAAATCATAATTTTTTAAAAAAATTACTACTCCAGAACCAAGCTGTCTCCTTTTCACTGTCTCAGAGAACCATAAACCAAAGTGATGCTATCTTTTGCCCAATCTTCTGTGAAGGCTGAAAATTCTACAAATGTAATTTTTTCAAGAATTACTGTCTTCCAGGGACTGCTGGTGTTGCAGATGAAAGGTTTATTTCTCAAGTATTTGCTTAAGTTGTACTCATTGCTCATGTAAAAAAATTACATAATTATAAAGCAATTTCCAAACTGAGTTTGGCAAGGCACACAAACGGATGTTTAATTCCCAGTGCATCATAACAGCAGAAGTGTGAAGCAGTTCCACACAATAGTTTTTGCAAGCAGTAGCTGAGGTTTTTCTAACTAGCATTTTTCACTTGGTTTTACTGGTTCTGCAACATTACCAGCAGTCTAGATTAATTGAGCTATTAAGCAGAACTTTAGATGCAAGTGAAGAACAGAGCAGGTCATATTTCTGTAGGATCACCAACAGGTTCCTTCAAAAGCATCTTTCACATTAAAGGCAAAGAAGAAAATTTAATTTATAGTAGAGGCATTCCAGTGCAAGTCATTTACTTGGTGCATTTGGCTCGGCAGGACTCCCTCCTACATCAGGGAGGGCAGAATCGCTTTCCTGTTTGTTGAGGAAGATATTGCGCGAACAGAATTGTTCTCTGAAGAACATGCCACTTGTCCCACTAACTAGACAAAAAAAGGAGACTTTTTTTTTCTTTTTTTCTAAATTTTGCCTTAGGAAAGGATTAACGCTTCCTAAAGAAACCTTTCACCAAGAAGAAAGCTACTGTTTTGATTTAAGTACAGAAAGAGAGCAAGAGGGTGTGTGCCATGAGGCCAAACTGGAGAGCTCTGCAGTAGATACCAATTTACCTCTTAAATACCAGAATACCACATTTTTATCACCATATAATTCCCTCATTAAAGATATTAATTGCTTCCTGGGGGATGAGGTTTAGTTTCCAGTCTGCATTTGACTCCTTGAGCAGCACTGTTTCAGCTGTGTAAATCTCCTCAGGTTGCTCTAAGCTGAAGGGTGCAGCTGCACAGGACCCCGAGGCAACCCAGACTGGGAGTTACAGCTGCTCTTCACCTGAACCCTGCCTGGTCCAGGAACATAAAAGCCTACACTCACAGCAGTCAGAGCTTCTGTTTTGGCAAGGTGAGCTTGCTGAACCCACTTCACCACCCAGTCCCATGAGCACCAAATGTAATGCAGGGAGGCAAGGCAGGAGATTCCAGGCAGCTGGAGCTAGGTGTGCTGGGCAGAGCAAGGCACCATTCCTCCTGTTAGGGCCACACATGCTTTGCTAAAACGCTCTGCCAGAACTAAAAGAAATACAAGTTACGCTCAGCAGTTATTTATTAAAAACCTGGTATCCAAAAGTTCATTTTGGAAGCTATGTAGCTGGCAGAATACAATAGAAAGCACATGTCATATCTCTTAAGGGCTGCGAAGTCTCTTTTGGGAGAGACATATTAGGGACTGGTTTTGATATAAACCCTTCCTCATATTTTCCTTGTATTAATCCTCCTCCTGCTTTTTACCAAGCCACTTCTCACAACAGCTCTCCTTCCACAAGCATTACGTTACCTCAAAAGATAACAGTATATTCTCATCTTGGTCTTGCCCACCTATGCCTACAGGCAGACTGCTGGCAGTTTCTTTGCCCTGAAATCAGGAAAAGCTAATTCCTTCTAGCCACAGAGGAAGATGATGGAGGATGAAGCACTCGAACAAGGGGCCAATTTCATTTGTAGCTACTGAGAGAATTGCTGTCTTGATCTCATTCCTGAATGTTATCTTTTATATCAAATCTAAACATTTCCTTGGTGTCACAGAAGGCTGCAAAAGCAAACACAGTCAAAAAGGAGGGACTGGATCAAGTCACAGATAAGTCTATAAAGAGGTTTGGAAAGGTAAGTGCCCTCTAACATCCTTAATACCATATCCAAAGGTGTTAGGAAGTAAGAAATAGAACAGACAAGAGCAAACAGCCAGGCACATGGACTCTCCTCAAACAGCATTTCCTGTTGCCACTATTGGCCAGCAGATGAACCCAGAAGAGGACTTCATACAGGTCTCTGTTGCTCATTGATGGCAAACACCATCACTTCTCAAACATTAGTGTGCAGCCGTAAGGTCAACTACAGCAGAAACTCTCGTTTTACCCTCCTCACTTCACCTCGGGTATGGTGAACCTTCCACTACACACCCTTACACTTCTGACCATTATTTTTATCCATCAGATTGCTCTGCTGCCTGTCCCAGAGCTTCCTAAACTGTAACAGAGCTGAACGGACCTCTGGACTTCCAAAAGCATCTGTAAAAATTGGCAGCTTGGAGAGAACTACAAACTGCAACACCAGGGTGCATGCAACCAGAATTGTACATGAGCAGATTTTTGGAAAGACCTACTATTAATCTGTACTCCGTTCACACTTGGAAAGATTTCTTTGCCAATAAATATTAAAAAGTTCTTTTCTGGGTCTGTTTTCGTTGGGTTCTTTTCCCCCCTCCTTTAAATCTAGAGAAAACGAAGGACTCATTTTGCACAAGGTGATGGCATTTTTCTGAATGTGTCTTACTCCTAGAAACAGGATCTATCAAACATTTTCACATTATCTGCTTACTGGGATTCTGTCGAGAGCTGAAGTGCAGAAAGAGAATTTTTCTTTTCTGAATTTGTTCTAAGGAGTTAGAATATCCTGTCACCTGAAGTTACAAGTGTAACTGAAAAAGGGAAAGGCAGGGAAGAAGGATGTGGAATCTTACTTGTCTGGGTTTTTCACTCTGAATGTTGCATTAAGAGCTTTTAATCTGGAATCTGCCTGAAAAAAGGGGAAAAAGAACTTTGTTAATTTAATGCAATTAAATTCCAGTAACAAAACTCTCAGCTTTCTGGCATCACTATTAATAAAAAAAACCAAATCCTTGCCTTCCTGGAATATTTAACACTACCTGTCCTGTATGGCAGATTTTTAAATTAAAAAGTAAAAAAAATAAGCTATTTTTGTGAACTAGGACATAAACAGTATCCACTAAAATTAAGCTGGTATAATCCAAGCCCCACAAAAATAGTCCCTTCTTAAAACACTACACAAATCATGGAGTTAAGATACACAGCCCTACATTCTTTTTAGATGAAGCAATTAGGTAACATAAGACCATATGGACAAACTATTTTATATTTTTCAAACCAAATAAAACCAGTGGTAGAATGACTTCTACATGCTCTTTATTACTAGGAACAGTTCTCCAGTGAAATCAAATTCTTATATATGGTGTTCTCTTATTTTATGATTTGCTTCACAGAAAATATGTAATTTGTATATCAGAATAGAGGTACTTTGAATACCATGTTCTTTTCTATATCATAGCATATATAAATCTCTACAGAAGAAAGTTCAATACCTAATTAAAATGTAATTGGTTTCTTTACATTTTGAGATGTTGGTTTACCAGCGACTGCAACAGCAGTATGGAATCCCTCTAAGGAGTTTGTGGGTATTTTTTTTTAGTTTAATTAGACACTAAATTGTGTAACAGGTATTTACTCTCATAAGACTAACACTGATGAGACATCCTAGCCTCACCCACAGAGGTCCCACACTGGCACAACTTTTTCACTTCTAAATGGCATTTTACACACATCCACTCACGGCTCACCTGTACTGCACGAAACCTCCAGCTCGGGGAAAATGGCTGGAGTTTACTTTTGATCAAAACACTTCCCTCTTCAGTGAAAGAATAATAAATGAACACATCTTGTGAGGTGTGTTCAGATCTCCTATAGCATTCTCTCTTAGATAACAGACTGTGCCACAACTGCTAGCAGAAGTTATTTCAGCAGTATTTGTTAATGCTGGTATATGATACAGGAGTAGTTTGTGCACTGCTGCAGCCAACTTGGAGCTTGAAAAGCTATTTTGAATTTGACAGTGAAGGGAACAGAGTGTTCTCCCAAACCAAAAACAGAGTCCTTCCTTTATGGTCCTTCCAATAACTTCTACAGATAAGACAGGCACAGTTTCAAACTATTCCATCTCCCACTGCCTTGGGGCTGAGCAGAAGATATCAATGTTTGAATGTCACTGCAAGATCCTTTCACCTGGAATCACCTCTGTATCTGGAGGGCATTTAGGAAAGCATTCAAGTTGAGGGCAAAGCAGTTTCTTTCCTGCGGGTAGGATGAGAGGCACTGATGGAAATCTTGCTAACTATAGCTGTCCTCCTTCCAATCCCTGAACCACCAATAAAAAACAACCCACAAACCAAAAGGTTAAAGTGAAAAACCTGTATGACCAAGCTTGACCAATATTGAAAGAAAACAGGTTCATTGTTACAGCTATGTCCAGCACTCTTCCAAGAATATCTTGCAAAGGGAGGACATGAGCAGCATGGAGAAGCATGTCCAGCACGGCACAAAGAACACAAAACACTGCAGTAACTCCAGCTCCCAAAGTCTTTTATGTCTATTCAGAGTGCTCCACAGGGTTGCATGGCCTTGGATCTCCACTGCTTCAGCCTCACACGTCACTTTACAAGTCAGTTAAATTTCAGGTTATTGAGATGCACCTAGATGTACTCCTCACATTCTCCAACAGTACAAACACTACCTAGATACACTAACATTAAATCAGAACCCTTCCCTCTATGTAGCTGCTTCACAAAATACTGCATTCAGGCCCAAATAGCAGACACCAAAGCCAGCAGAGTTTGCTGGGACAGCATGCACATTCAACAGGTTTACACTCAAAAAGGATCACTTCCTACATTACAGTTACAGAGCAAGTTTCTGCCTTTTGGTACAGACACATGTAGTGCTCTGCAGGAAGAGTTCAGTAAGTACACAAGTGCATTCAGGCAGGAACCAAGATCCTCCCAACACTCCAGCATATAAGCAGGGTTATTTCCTTCTTGCTGTTAACAGCACAGTAACTCCCACACACCACTTTAGAGAGTTTGCAAGAATGAAGCTATGCTGTTAGAAAAATGTCTGTCCAGTCTTAAGCCTGAATTAAGACAAATATGCACAAGCTTTTTAGCTATGAACTCCCCATCGAATGAGGCACAGTCAAGGAGTTTTCAAACATTTAATTCCTACAGTGATCCTGTAATCATTTAGGTAAAGAATTTTCTCCTTCCTAAAGGAAGAGTTAAAATCCCAAGTGACAAATCCCTTAAAGAACAAAATTAGAGTGCTGGGGGTGTGAGGGAGGAAAGGCATGATTTAATGATACAGTTGGCAGTATAAACAAAGTCTCCAACATCAACATTCAACTCTAACATGCTACACTGCATTAATGCCCAATTTAAGGTTTAATCAGCCCAGTTCAAACCCTTTGGGACAAAAGACACATCCTGCTTTAATGCATCAGCAGCACACACAGCAGCAGTATGTAAACCAGTGGTCTGATTCTAGTCTAAGTCACGCAGCGAATAGAGTTTTGTCCTCCAGTGTAATGTTAAATCATCTCCAAGCTTGAGGGGTTTATACTTCAGAAGTTGAATAAAGGTAATATGCTTTTCCCCATGCTTTTGCAAAAAGTTACTTTTCTCCATGAGGAAACAAGAACTGCAAAAGGGAAACTACACACACAATCAAATCTAGAAGGAAAGCAGGACTTGCTCATCTCTCATTTAATCTAAAGTACAGTTTCAGCTAAGCAAATATTCACAGCATTCTGCTGAGAGTTTTCTTTCATACACACACTGCTGTGTGCACCCCTGAACATGCCCTGCCAGTACAAACTTTCTGAACTACTGTGAGTGTAAGCTGAAACAAAGATGTGTTGACTAGACAAATACAGCTCGAAAACTTTACATACTTGGTATTATGAATACTAGCAATATGCAAGCCTACCAACATGGAAGACAGTTATTGACAACTTAAGTTATCAAGATTAAGTGTCAGTATCCACGGCCCTTGGACATTGAGGATAAAAGCATCAGTGATTTTCTTCATCTCGCCCTGTTCAGAGTAATTCAGAAATCACCTAGTTTTCAGGTTTGCTTTCATGAGAGTTGATCAGGTTACAATGAAACGAAAGCTGAGTATTGGTCTCCATACAGTACCTTGTCCAAGCACAGCCCAGCAATCCATCAGTTTCTCACAGGTTCTTGCCCTGTACAGGCACAGAACCTGTGATCATTTATTCCTGCAAGACTTCCACCAGTCTACCCAGCTGCAAATTCACTGTTGTTAATGGGGATAGTACTTCTCCTAGACACATTCTGTTAAACAGTTAAGGGGCACCAAACCCATCTGTCATAGTCTCTTTCAAAGCTCATCCCTGTAGCCAAGTCCTATAATTCAGATCCCTTTACTTGCCTTTTTTTTTTTTTGACACCTTCCACCTCTTACCAGGCTAAATCTGATACCCACCTATCTTTAAAGCAACGCTAAACTAAACTGACAACATACAGGAGCACTGCTATGGGCTCAGGTTCATTAGTTTTAAAGCATGTAAGGATCAAAACTTTACATCACTAGAAGAATTACAAGGCTGACCATCAAACATAGGCACATATTAACAAGTCTGCTAAAGAATTTAACAACTCTAGTCTTACCTATGACATGCTAAGACCACCACCAGGTTTTGTAGTTAAAAGTATACATGAAGCCATGCCTTTAGCTGATTCTAACAGCAAGCAGCTCTTCATAAACAGCCCAGTGGTCATGATACAACTACAGTAATTACCTTTAACTGAAATCCAGTCTCATTCACTATTTCTTTCCATCCACTTTCCTAAAGATACAGAAAAAGAACATTCAGTTAGAGTGATTTAAAAGCGGCACAGCTTCTGCAAGTCCCTGTATCAGAAGAGGTTCTCCAGTAAGCCTGGGTTCCGTCACAGCTACTCTCCCCATGTCTTTTCAAGAATCTGGGTTAAGAAGAAGATACTTGCACACTAACAGACCCCAAAAAACTCTCACCTCTTCACTACTCAATTACCTCATTCTATCAAGCGGGGGCAGAAGCCACACAGCTTTGTCAAAAGAATTAGCTCAGCTCTTTAGAAAAAAGGGTAGTTATCAATTACCTCTTAATTATGGGCAGCTCCAAGGACCTTTGCTGCCTGAGGCAGAGAACACACAGAGACCACAGAGGTGACAACTGTTCACAGTGCACATGCAGTCACCTCACTCCTGTAGTGGTTGACTGTCCACTGTTTTCAGTTCCCACACACTGGTTCACCTACACGCTATATGGTGCTGTGGTAAACCTATCTGCTCAAGGCACTATCTGGGAATCCCTCATTGAAGCACAGAAAAAGTGAAACATCCAACTTCTCCTGAAGCTGAGAACTACAGCATGCAATGCTTTAGCTGACAACTGGATCACAACTTTCGTGATAACATGACACATATGAATGGATCATGACTCAAACTGCAAAGCCAAAGAAACCATGGACATCCAAAAACTAAATTGGAAGCCAGTACTGCCTTTGCAGCCAGCAGTGTAGCATGATAACTATTTCAGCTTTAGTCCTACGGAAGCTTTCCCAACCAACACATGTTAAGTTCCCAATGTGCTGTTCCAAAGAGGTGGAAATTCTCTCTTAAGAGCCTTAAAACTAGACTGGAAAAAAGTCATAAAGTACATCAGAAGGCCAATTGTTCAACTGCAGTGGGTTGTTAAGAGCTTTTAGTTGGATAAGCCTTTTCCACCTCAAGTTTATTCATGTTGTCTGTCCTTCTAGACACAGAACAAGCTATAGGTCAATGGGAGGGAAGAAAAGCAAAAGGACATTATCTTAAATACATTCTATAGTGATTATGTATTTAAAAAGCACATCACTTTACCTGTGTTAAAAATGAATAAAAGATTTTGTCTTGGCAAAGAACAGGATGTGAAGCCACACGTAACAAGAAGTTTTCCAAACCAATTCTTCTTCTTTCCACAAAATCTGGATCCATATTATCTGCTGATAGCTTATGCCAAACAAAGTCAGCCTATTTAAACAGAAGAGTGTCAACAGTAAATAAATAACAAACAATACAAAGAAAGCTGCAGCCTCAGCTTCCTTACCCTTTTTTCTGGCAGAGGTGGAACAACAATATGTGGATAGGTAACCGACAAATAATTCCTCAACAATTCGAATTCACTGTAGCGTCGCCATAGGGAGTCCACTGGGGCACACTGTCCCTCACCCTGGGACTCAACAGCTCTGAAAGATAACACACCAAATTTGAGCATTAGTCAGTTATCACCTTCTTCTTCATATCATCAGTACAATTATAGCAAAGGCCCTAGAAATAGCTACCCAGTAATGATTACTGTATAACTTGCACATAATCTAAAGTACCCTGAATTAATTTCATGCATATACACTTCATTTTAAAATATTTATAGTTTCTGCCTGATAGCACTCAAATTTTTTTAGGAACATGGGAAAACAACACTTTTTCCATCACACCACGAACAGGTAAGTCACAATCAAATAGTCACACAAGTGATTTAGTTCATGTTACTACAGAATTAGACGTATTTCTGTTGGACTAGACTTAAGCTTCAAGTCAGCATGATTTCATGAGCAGCTGAAGGATACAGGGTGTTACAAGAAGGAATTTACTATTGAATTTAATATTTACTATTCAGTGCAAAAATCTTCAATTCAGAGAATAAAGTATCTTGCCTGCAACAGCTAGAATAGTTAATAATATAACTTACAAATATTTTAAAAATATAAACGGTATTTTTAGAAAACCATAGCAAACTTCAAAGCACTTCAGGGTTTTTTTGTTCAAAATGATCTTTTTTTATTTACAGACCAAGAAGATGCAGTCTAAAAAACCAGCTAAAAATAAAGTAAGCAAGAACAAAATTGATGCATCTGAAAAATTTGTTGAAAACTTAAAGCCAACATTACCTAGCAAGGTATTAAAGGATTTTCTGTTACTATTAAAGGAGAAATCACAGAATACTACAGGATTGAGAGGTAATACAAAAACTTAAAAACAAAATCATTCTTCACACAAGACATTTAAAGAAACGTAAATACTTTGCAATGTCATAAAATAAGCATCAAGTCAATAACACTTCTCAGCAGTCAGCACATGGCAGAATGAACACAGAGAATTCACAGGCACTTAGCAGAAGCCACTAATGTCTATGTCTACTTTAGTTCTTCTATTAAGTAACTAATTAGCACAAAAAGCACTGGCACTAACCTACATGAAGCAGTACTATGTTACGAGATTACCACAGATTAGTTGAGGCTGGAAGGGACCTCTGCACATCTGTAATCCAACTCCCTTGCTCAAGGCAGGCTGCTCAGAGCCATGTCCAGTTGGGTTTTGAGTATCTCCAATGACAGAGGCTCTACCACCACACTGGGCAACCCATTTTCTTGCCCTCTCTGTCATCCCAGAAAGAATCTGACTCCACCTTCTTCACCTCCAGGTGACTGATACACATTGCTAAGACCCCCTGAGCTGTGTCTCTGTTTTGCCAATGACCAGGCCCAACAAGAATGATACAGCCAGCATAAAGAGAATCCAATACACAGACTGTATTGTAGACAAAAACATTATGATATGAATGATCGCTGGGGGTACAAACAGGTCAATCAGCTGGTACATAAACGACGCCACCCCCAACAACCCCACAAAAGACATGACTTGGCCCACAACAGGTGGTACAGAGACCCGAGGGTTCCCATAGTTGGCATGGGAAACAGCCAAACCAGCCAGTCAAATACATGAGAAAAAGGTGCCCACACTCTCACCTGATCCGCCCGCATTCACAAAGGCCTAAACAGACCAGGGCCCAGCTCCAGGGAGAGTCAGGAGGTCTGCCCTGAACCAGGAAGCTCTGGGGAGTGCACTCCACAGACAGACACTCCTGACTCCCTGCCAGTGGTCCCAGCTTTTATCCCCAAGCAGACACCTGACCTTTGTCAGCTCACTGCGGGACCCCTGGGGCTCATTTCCCTTCTGGCTCTCCCTGCAGGGCCGGCTGCACCCTGGGGGGAAGCTATAAGGCAAACTCACCTCCTCTGTATGAAGGGCTGTGGGAATCACCCATATGTCAACCTTAATTCGGGGCTCAGGGTTCAGACCCCAGCATTTCAGTCTCTCAGAGGCTGAACAACCCCAGCTCTCACAGCCTCTCCCTGCACATCAGACACTCCAAGCCCATTATCATCTTCATGGTCCTTCACTGGACTTGCTTCAGTATGTCAACATCTTCCTTGTACTGAGGAGCATGACACTGGGCACAGAAGTTGGGAACTACAAGTACTCACTCACACGGTACTCACTAGAACATGGTACTATGTTATTTCTTCCAGCAGAATTCAGACTTTATACTTCCTGAATTCATAAGAACTTACTTGAGTAAATTTTTAAACCATTTAAATAGCATACAGATTATTGACTTTTTTACGCTACTCTTAACCTACAAGGTTGGGTTTCTAAAGACCTTACTGAAAGCCAAACAATCCCTCTCCAGAGCGGCCCAAATTATTCAATACACTTAAACAAAATACAAGAAGCCTTTGTCATCCATTTCTGAACTCTTATTGGAGAGGAAAAGCCTTGCTATATACTCTTGTTAAGATTTTTTTTTTTAAAGCACGGTTACATCTTGAAGGTTGAAGTAATTTAATACAGAATTATGCAAAAGGAATTTTTTTAAATGAGTAAAGCAGAACATTTTCTGTGTATCTATCTGTGCTTTGTAGAGAAGACATTATTCCAGGTGACTGAATTCATAGGGAAAAAAAAAAAAAAAAAAAAAAACACCAAATCACATGAGGGAAGAAAAAGGGATGTATTCATCAGCATTCAACACAAACTGCTGCAGATAAAAACTGTTTGAGACTGACCTGAGAGAAAAGCACATGGCTGACAGTCACTACATAGCACTGCACACATCCCACAGAACTGGTCCCTGTTAGAGTATTTCATTTCAACGAAGTGGCAACTGCAGCCTCTGAGTTTGGAAGGGGGCAAAGCTCAGCTCAGCTAGGCTGACAGGCCGTGCAGCATTCCGTCCTACAGGAACGTTGCACAACTGAAACATTTCAAGAACACTTCAGCTAAAAGCAGGTATCTAGTGATTGTGTTATTGCTGAGTTGGAGGTAAATTTAAATAGATAAAGAATTAAGCATTATGCCCTGGAAGATCAGATATTTAGTTGAAAGCTGAAGGCTAGTTGAAAGCTGAAGGCACAAACCTTACTCTCCTAGACAAGAAATTCCTCACAGGGTTTGGTAAATCAAGGGTCTGGTCATTCAAGACACTCACATAACAGTACTTCAGAATTCAGGATCCTTTTAATCTCCAGCTTCAGCAGCTATGGGTTTCAAGAGCACTACTTCTGCATGGGTTATTAAGCAAGACTGACACCATCAATGTACCACAGGGTTATGTTGGCCCTGTGTGAAACCATACTACACAAGCAAACATGAACAGGGAGACCAGGACTGCCCTGAGAACCCAGCTGCATCCCAGGAGGACCCACCTGTGCTGCAGAGAGAGATACTGCTGTGCCACAGACCCACACAGAGCTAAGCAGACACTACACAGAGTGAGGCAGCAGGAAGGTTACAGATCCAGACCTCAGGTCTGGAACAAGGAGTTCTTCATCGTAACACAGATGTTCTATCAAGCAAGAAAGAGAGGACTTGGTCCTCTGCTATTAAATGTCTCCATCACTCCTGTGCATAACCACTTCCTGGGCACAGCAAATGCAACCCTGGGACTGGCACAGGAGTTGTGTTTAACAAGCTCTTCTTTCCAGTTTTGATTTTTGTGTTACAGGAGAGTTTCATTATTTGATTTTATTTTTTTAAATTTAACTGAAGTTTAAGACTGCTTGCCTCACCTCATAACTAGAGGCAGGTTAGGTGTGCACACACTACTGACAGTTCATGGCAGCCTAACACATTTCAGACATACAGTAGAGTTACAGAGGCTTGAGAAGTTACCACCAAAGGTAAACTGCACAAAAAACAGTTCACATTATTCTTTAAATATCATTCTTATTTTTCTTGTCAATATGAGCCCCTAAGGAAAAGTACTGCTAACCACAATGATTTTTCATCTCAGCTTATCCTATGGGCTTGCACTGCCATGGGTAACTTCAAATATAAAGTTCTCCACCTCCTGAGTACCAAGTATTTAGAACAGCTCATTTGGCTGTTTCATTCCAACACAGCGTGTGCATAAGTGTTGCCTTCTGCCTCTAACCCAATCAATTCCCAATGCACTGCAAGTCTGACTTTATATTTATCACTTTCTGAATGACTACAGGTCATTCAAATGAGGTCAGCACAGAGAAGAATGAAAAGGAGTTTATCTTTCAAGGAACTTTCTGGTCCAGCTATTCCTACTCAATTTTCAACTACACATCTGTAGAAATACCTCACAAGATGTTCAGAAAGAACTGTCCCAAATTTTGGTAGTATGCATCTGTAAGTAGCCTCAATATAGCATTCTCATACCAAACACAATTACAGTAATTAACACTAGTTGTATAAAGTTTGTCTTCCACAGTTGCTCTGCCTTCACTGCTCCCGCTCTGGGGAGCTCTGTGCCATTCCTCCACATCCCTATTTTTGCCAATTCAGCTGTATCCCATAAAAGTTGATGTGTATTTTTCCTAGAATTCCCAGTTCCTGCAGTCAAGACAGTCACATCATCATTTAGGAAGCTGCAACAGTTTCAACATCACAAGTGTGATAAAAGAACTAAGAACAGTGCTCTGCTACAGACTAACAAGATTAAAAGAAATCAAGAAGAATGTCTTTAGGAATCTATGAAGACACTTTTAAAGTTGTCTGTTTGTGGAATGAACTATACTCTTACTCCTTGGTACAGATTACAGGTTAGAAGAGAGTGCACTTGCAGTTCACTTTCCTATCCTACAAATATTGAAGGGAGGCAAATACACCCATAGGACCATCACATATTTCAGCAGTGTAGCAATCCATTTATAATTTGTAAGGGTCATCACACCATCAGTAATCTGCCATTGCAAAGGGTGACAGCCTTCTGACAAGTGAACATTCCAGTGCAAATTAGGTTCTTAATGCTTTATGTCCATTTTGCAGTTAACTAGAAGCAGCAAAGACCACGTGGAGCCTTAACTGTGCAAAAATTTTCTCAATATGCCTGCTATATCAGCTTTGTATTTGTCAGAATTAACAAGAACACATCAGTTATTTTAAAAAAAAAAAAAAAAATACACACAACACCACACAATAATCTCACGCACAAAAACAGCAAGCAGAAAATTAAATAGGAACTAAAATTTTTAAAACATTGTGTAAAAGTGCATCACTTCAGCAAGGAATGATCACTGCTTTACAGAGAAGCTTAGTTCTATGTCAAAACAAACCACTACTACCCCACAACAGAGATGCAGGCACCCTTCTGCTTGGAGTTTCATACTCACAAGGGGCCTCAGGAACTCAAGGAAGAAGGAAGCAGACTGCCAGAGCAGCCCATGCCACTCACCACACATCTTCCCCAACCACACTGAAGAAGCTAAGGAAGTTTACTGCGTCTAAAGCCTACAGCCAATTTATTCTGACAAAGCAGATCTGTGGACAGCAGGCTAGGCTTCCCTAAGTCTAAGCTAATCAAGCTTTACAACCCTTCCGAGGGGCACACGAGCCTCACATTAAGCCCTGAAGGAAGAGATTCAGTTATTACTAGAGAGCCTTGAAGGTCAAATCTGCCTGTGTAGTTTGTTCTCCTTTAAACAGACAGCATCTGATACAACCTCCTCCGTGTATTCTGTGTTAAGCAGCCTGATGTTATTTCTGCTCTTGGATCATACTTACTTCCTTGATTCTAACATGTATTTATTCTCACTGTCTCAGAAGTGAGAGTGCTGCCTTTTTTGGTTGTGATTGTTGCTTTTATCTTTATATAACACAGTTCTTGTTTGGGGCAAAAAGCAGTCAAGTAAGAGACAAGTAAAGGGAGCCAATGTGACAGCACAACAGATAGACAGACACTTATCCAGAGAAATGCCTGGATGTTCTTCTTTGCCCAACATCCCACTGCAAAAAGCCTCTCGCAGCGATGCTGCCACCACAGTGCCCCTTCTCTGCAGCCTGGACACTCTGCTGCTTCTGCCACTCCAGTCATCTGCTTCAGTTTAGTCACTTTTAGGGGGGGAGACAACATCTCAGGAGGACAGCTGTGTAGTGCCCAACGAAGCTGTGCTTTTTAGATCAACTCACTTGGATAAATCCAAGGTGCATTTTGAAATTACCAATGCTAGTTTAAGATTCCTCCTTACACACAGGCCTTGGTAGAATAAATCTAACCAGAGCCTGCTCTCTGGAACACACAACGCTGCAGAGTTGGATAAAGGGCGGGAGGGAAGCAACAAAGTTTTCTGCAAAGCTGTGGTGGGAAAGCAGTGCACAAGTCTTAGTTATGGGCCCGCATCCACACCACAGCCTTTTAAACGGGGTAATAAGAGTTTGAAAGTGCATGGGTGGATTTGGGACAGGCAAGCAAGATGAGAGAAATCATTCTTTTTAATCACAACAAAAATGTCTCCACCTGGTCACATATGAGACCATAAAATATCACCAATTAAAAGAGCATTTCTCCCCAGGAACTCCGTTCCAGAAAGGAAGTAGAAATCCACAAAGGTACTCATTACACTTAATACCTTCATTACCATCTAATTTTTTAGACCACATTATGAACTCCACCATTAAATGCAAGTATTGCAGACCAGTTTCAATTAAGATTATAATCACTTGTTGACATTCAGTCAAACTCCTCAATTTGTTTTTGGTTTTAAAAACACAATATAATACTTGTACAGTCTGCAGGCAGGAAAACCATATGTTTCCCCTCTAAGTACAGTTTTAACAATGCAAGTTATTCATTGAATGAATCAATGTGCCTAAAAAAAATTAAAAGACAAAATTGAAACCTTCAGTTTTTACATTCATAACTGATGTTATCATAAGTGATTAGAAGATCACATTACTGCACAAGTCATGTTCATTTGCCTTAATTCAAAGTGCCAATGTGAAAACTTTAGTCCATTTAATCAACCTCTTCCTATTTCCCATTTAAAACTAATTATCTTAAATGACCCATTAAACAATTCTGAATGCAATGAAGAGAGAAATGGCTGAAAAATATTAAATTAGACAAGAAGGAAATACACTGGTTTATTTCCTTGTTAAAGCAGTCACCTTTTCAAGGGCAGAAGGAGTAACTTTGCTTTCAGCCTTTGACCTTCACATGTACGAGAGGTGACACTTCCACGCCCCCACAGCAGACAAGGTTCACTCCCTGTGTAGGGGAACCATTTCACAGGGCTGGGCAACTTTTGTCACGAGCCATTCAGAAATGGTCTCTGTATTTAGGCCTCTCAACAGACAGAACAGCAATCACAGAACAATGACGTGCTTGATAAGACACCAAAAGTTACCTGGCATGCTGCATGAGGAAGAAGCAGTTCTCTGGCCAAAGGCTTTTTACAGCCAGGGGATTTTTATTTATTTATTGTACACTGTCACCCAGTGCCATGGTGTAACCCCAGCCAGCAATGAAGCCCAACACAGCCACTCACTCAATCCCCCACAGTGGGATGGGGGAGCAAATCAGAAGGGTAAGAGTGAGAAAATCCAGGGGTTGACAAAGACAGTTGAATAGGTAAAGCAAAAGCCACAAGCAAAGCAAAACAAGGGATTCACCCACCACCTCCCACGGGCAGGCAGGTGTGCAGTCATCTTCAGGAAAGCCAGGCTCCATCACGTGTGGCAGTGACTTAGGAAAACACACACCACCACTCCCAACACCCCCCTTTTTCTTCCCCCAGCTTTATATGCTGAGCGTGACATCATATGACATGAAAAGTCCCTTTGGTCAGTTGGGGTCAGCTGTCCCAGCTGTGTCCCCTCCCAGCTTCTTGTGCACCCCCAACCTCCTCTCTGGTGGGGTGAGGAGCAGAAAGGCCTTGAGTCTGTGTGAGCACTGCTCAGCAATGGCTAAAACACCCCTGAATTATCAACACAGTTTCCAGCACGAATCCAAAACAAAACCCCATACCAGCTACTATGACGAAAATTAACTCTTCCTAAACCAGCATGCCCTGTTTGCTGTACTTTACTACAATTAAAATCTATTAGGTAGGCTAATGTTTCATAGTATTAAGTCAAAATCAGCAGTAAAGTTTTCAACTCCTTGGTCTCCTTTCACCTACTGACTCTCCCCTGTTTAAAGCTTATGCTGATTTCAAACTTTCTTCCTTGCCATTCTGTGATTCTGTGATTCCTTTTTTCCTAATACCTCCTTTGGAGGGAGCAGACAAGTCTTCCCAACACTCAATGACCAAAATCTGCATTTTATTGTTTTATCAGAAGGCAACATACCTCTGTGGGCATTCATTCTGTGCCTCTCCCCAGAAAACATGCCTGGGCTTTTCACCTAGTCCAGGAGACTTTGGGAAAAGAACTCATAAAGGAAAAACTCCTAAAGGCTCATGGTGCAGCATGGCTATTGCTGAACGGCAACTGGCTAGCTACTGATTTCCAAGTCCATTTCTCTTACAGAAACTCTCTTTAGAAGTTCTTACACTTTGGATGGGCAAACCAAAGCCTTATGGGAGAAGCAGGGATCACTCATGTCACCATTAAACCAATGGAAAACTTTCCAAATACCAAAAGCAGAAATAAGCTTAGTAACTTCCTCAGCCATACTGGAGGAGTAATGAGGAAGTACAGCAAGCTAGCCTGTCAAATCACTTCAAAAAGCAAAGACTAGAAGGGCTGGAAACCACGGATCCTGCTATTAATTACCCTGCTACCAGGCTGCACAAAAAAAAAAAAAAAAAAGAAAGAAAAACACACTCTCCTCATCATGCTGTGTGACCACGAGGACCAGGCTAGAGACCTGAAAGTGAGCAGAGACAGCAGCCAAGTTCACTAAACGGAAGTGTCCGACTACTACAGAGGAAATTGTTTACTTTAAAGGAGAACAGGAAAAAAGTTATCCCTGTGTGCACTGTAATTAAAAGCCCATCACCACAAAGCACTCAGAGGTGCTCCGCATTCTGATTAACTTTTACCTCCGTTATGAAAAACAAAAGAGACCAGAAGTCACTATCTCATTTTTTGTTGTTTCATGCAGACTTCAGTACAAGACACAAGCTGCCTGAATTTCTAAGAAGCAAGCAGGTCTGAATTTAAGTGAGCTTCTGGATACTTACAGTACAGAAAGCAAGTGATATGCTGAGCATCTCCAGCTCAAGAAGGAGTACCCAGCTACATATTTAATTTTAAGAATTTGTACTTGCCTTAGTGCCATTTCCCATAAAGAGGTGGAAGTGTTCCTCTGTTCTCAAAGGGAGAATACAAAATCCTCGTTATTTTTCAGTAACTATATAGTTTAACGGAAGCTGGAACAAGCTGCCTTCAAGACTAATTGAACAGGAATAGCTTACCACAAAAATCTAATTAGCTAATGCAGAAGGGTGTAAACCAGGAATAAAGGGCTGGCTTTCAGGAAGCACAACCCCTGGAATTTGGTGAGGCTCTGCAGCCTACAGCAACAGAGTTTGTTTTGTCCCAAAGACACAGACCTACATTGAGGAATAGTATCACTTAAAAAAAAATATCAACACAAGTCACATGAAAAGGTAAGAACAGTCACAAACATTTTCATTTTGAAGAGAAAAAGGAAGCAACACCACCACTTGCATTATGAAAACAGCCTCATCAGCACTAGTGAAACTGTGATGTTAAAAAGTTTAGGTACTCAGCTCCTGCTCTATAATGAATACACAGTGGTTGGAATTGCATCCATCTCGTGTCTCTTTTATTCACCCAGATGCAATTCCTCAACCCAAATTGAAGTTAATTCCTGGACAGCAGTAACAGCACCCCAGTTCACGTCAACATAACACAACTATTATTAAGTGGTCTTCCCTTTAGATTACTATAAACTAGTTTTATTCTTCAGCTACAAAATATCCTATTACCCACAGACAAATTGCTGTGAAGCCCACCTACAGC
>NW_008592425.1:0-1716 GCF_000691845.1 Merops nubicus | reverse complement strand
CACGAGGAAGCACATTTAATAGCTACCAATTATATTTATGCAAGAAATTTTGCCTTCTCAGCAAAAGGAATAGAGAACCTATTATATCAGAAATGTGACAAACCCACATTTTCAATAGTTCTGTGACAAACATGTAATTGGTCTTGGTATTTGCTGACCACAGAATAAAATAAGCCTTAAGCTATCTGGGCAGCAAAATATAGTTTTGCCACTACGAGCGGACCTCTGGAAAGACCAGCAGGACCAAGTCTGAAGTAAGGCAAGGATGACTGGGAAAGGAGATGCAGGCACCATGTTCTGGGGCTGCATAAAGGTGCCCCCAGAGAACACTTCACATCAGACACCAATCATTCAAATTTTCTTCTCTTTTCCTTCAGAAGTATCATTAAAAGAAAACATGACTTATGTGAGAAGATACAATCTCTAATACCAATACATTGTAAAAGTATCTTTTTAAGATTTCTGAGCAACTGCAAAAGGACTACAAGATTTGAAAAATACAACGTGTGTCTATTTTGGATTTTATTCTTAAAATTTAGCTAAAGTATAGTAAACGTATCCCAGTAGGTCTGCAGTCAGTGTGAGTGGTGTGTCCCTTCATCAGTTAAACAAGGTGTAAATAGAAGACTTATGTGACAGTGTTACACTTTGAACTCTTGAGAGCCTTTGCAAAATGCAACTGCTTTGTTTCAGAAGATTTTATCTGTACAGCAGATCATTCCTGAGGCAAGGCCCAAAGGTTAAAGCTGTTAATATAAAGAGAGACAAAACTCCTAATAAAGTCTAATTTTGAAATTCTTGCTTCAGCTGAGTAACATGATCCCACATAATAGCAGTCATCTGTGACTGGGAAGTAACAATAAGTTAGAAGAGATTTTAAAGCTTTGTTCATTGCTCAGTACTTAAAATTGCAAGTTGTCATGCTGGTACCAAGCACGTTTACCATACCTGTATTACTAATCTTGTTAACACAAGAAGAGTGAAAGTTCTAAGTTCTCCAGTGAAAGTTCAAGCTAGTATGAAGGAAGGAAATAGTTCATTAACTCTAACCCTTAGAACAGCTACAAGGAGTATGCGGTGATCAGATCAAGCAAAACCCTTAAAATATTAGTGGAGCAGTAAATTTTGACCACATGACACAAGTCAAAAGACTTCTTTATTTTCTTGTGATCTCAAACAAGTCTAAGCATTGCTTTAGACCCCACTGCACAACCTCTCTCACATACAAGCTGCACCCACAACTACATACAGATGTATGTAAGTTTAACCAGCCCTTGTCTAAGAAATATCCACACCATTGTTGACACAACATTAAAGCAACATCTTTGAAGCACACACTTTTCCACCTAGCTCCAAACGAAGATGTCCAGTAGAGTTACACACCACCAGCATTAGTCCTAAAATGGAGACCAGATGCCACACTTTCACGGGAAAAGATCCTCCACAGCACGTTAATCACCTCATCACCCACCTTGTCTCAATGAGGTAAGCAGTGTATGTTTCTTGCATGTTCACAGCGTTCCTCCCAGTTCGTTTTTCAGCTTCCGAAACGGTGATTTCCATTTTTTTCACCAAACAGTCTTCCATCTTTTTGGAGAAGGAAAATTAAAGATTCGTGTAACATTGGCCATGTAAGGCAACCATTGCTAACCCCATCTCCCCCCCTCCCACACCACAGTCTTTCAAATAAGACAATCTCTGTGAAAACAGAAAACC
>NW_008592424.1:670-3884 GCF_000691845.1 Merops nubicus | reverse complement strand
GAGGGTCAGGGATCCGTGGGTAGGGGGAGTAAAGGGAAGAGGACAGGGCAGAGTCCCTAGGGGTGTGGATAAGGGAGTTTAGAGGAAGAAGGGGTCAGAGCTGAGGGTCCAGGAGGAAGAGGGGTGGAGGATGGGGGCTGAGTCCCTGGGGGTGCTTTTTGGGCAGGGACCACGGCTGAGTCCCTGGAGGCAGGGGCAGGGGGGGGTTATAGGGTAGGGAGCTGGAGCTGAGCTCCCCGACGGGGCTGGTTCTGTGATTATTTTTCGAGCCCCGTGGCCAAAGCTGAACGTCTTGGGGAGGGTTGGGAGGTCACAGCTGCTGCAGACAGTTATCCCAGGGGCATTTAGCTTCTGGGCCCCAACTTCTGCCCAGCACCCCGTGCTCCCTCGGGGAGCCCCATGCTGCGTGTCCCCCTCCCCGAGGTGCCCGTGTCCACGTACTCCTCAAGAGACATCCCACACCTGAACCTCCAACCAGGCACCACTTGTACCTGCAGCCCTGGCGTGAGGTGGTCTCACCACCGAGCTCCCCCCACCCCGTTCTGGGGCTGCCAGCCCCACCGTGCCCATCTCAGCCCTTCATTATCCCAGCAGAAAACTCCAGGTGAAGCCCCCGAAGCTTCTTCCAGGAAAAGAAGTGGCCTTGCTAGCCACAGAAATGCCACTGCATCATGCATACCACAGCTTGCAGGATACATGTGATGATGAATAAGCATGAAACCACGGTTGTCTGCTTTTGGTCCCCTTTTTGCTGCTCTGAGTGAGTGTACACCAAGCACAGGACAGTATCAAAATGACAGGAAGGGTGGGAAAGGAGATCTAAGGGACCAGACATCAGCCCCGGCACGTTTTGGTGATGGGCTGTGTTACTTGAGCTGCATGAAAGCTGCTGGTGACTTCTCCGGCGGGGACTGTTTGGGGCTGGTGCCTGTGCCAGTGAGTTCAGGAAGAAATGGAGATAAAAGTTGCGGTGGTGCTGGGAACCACGTGTGGTGTTGAAGTGCTGCCCTCGCTAGGGCTGAACGCGAACCCAGCAGCTTCCTCCTGCCTGGGGCCCAGGGGAGAAGAAACACCCCCCCTGCCTCCTGCAGCAGGGCCAGGGGCTGACCCAGCCCTGGAGCAGCTGGTGCCAGTCCTGCTGCGGTGCTGCCAACACCCAGGGGGATGGTCCTGGCCTCACACGGGGGCTTGTATGCGGGCAGAGCATCCCCACCCCTTGTTCTTGCTCAGAGCAGGAATTTGCTGTCTTGAAGGCAAACATCCAGCCCGGGCAAGCTGTCTCTCTCTGCAGAAGCCACCTCTCCAGGTGAAACGTCTGGGCTGGCTTTGCTCTCCTCCCTGCACAGTGGGCATCAGGGGGTGCCCATGGCAGAGGGGGGATCCCCTCTGCTGGGAGCCCAGCAGGAGAGAGGTGGGCTGGGGCAGCCTGAGAGGAGAAGGCTCCAGCTGGGGAGACCTGCTGGGGGCTGCCAGGGCTTCAAGGGGCCTGGAAGAAAGCTGGGGATAGATGTTTTATCAGTGCTTGTTGGGACAGGACAAGGGGGGATGGGTTTAAACTAAAAGAGGGAGGGATAGACTAGAGAGAAGGAAGAAATTTTTGCTGCTGAGGGTGTTGAGCCCCTGTCCCAGGCTGCCCAGAGAGGTGGTCGCTGCCCCATCCCTGGAACCATTCCAGGTGAGGTTGGCCGGGGCTCTGAGCAACCTGCTCTAGCTGCAGATGTCCCTGCTCAGGGCAGGGGGGGTTAGGCTAGATGACCCTGAAAGGTCCCTTCCCACCCAACCCAGTCTGGGATTCTTTGATTCTATGCTGTTCCCCATCACCCAGCCATAGCAGGTCCCAGGGATGTGCCACCAGCTGAGCAAGGACACCACACACTTCCACAAAGGGCACGTTGCTGCTGGTCTGCTCTGGTGGAGAAGGAACCCAAGTTGTGGGCATTCCCACCACCACTGAGAGGTCCCTCAGCAGACACCAGCCTGCCAGACAAAGCCGGAAGGGCAAATTCGACAGAAACCGATTGTCTGGGGAGAGGAGGAGGAGGAACCATGACAAAATTCATCCCTTTTTGGAGACAGGTGCTGCCCCCAGCTGCCCCAACCATCTGGAAACCCCAAAGGACCAGGGGCCTCTGCTGCTCTTGGCGACGGGGAAAGCCTGGGATGGAGAAGGATTCTCAGGACAGTCTCCTGCCTCCGAGGTAGCCACAGGAGGCAGCCACAGGGTACGGCCACGACTGGGGGTGGCAGAGCCACCGAGGTAGGTGCAGAGCCAGGAGTGTAACTGCAGACTCCTCTTCCTCCTTCCTCTCCCCTGTGGCAGGAACCTGCGTGGGCAGCCAGATGCGCCTGGGCCCTCTTCAGCTCTTCTCACATTTGCATAAATCGAAGCTATTTTGAGGTGGGGAGGGAGAAAGGATTTTGAGAAAGTCTCGTCAGTGCCTATGACGAATCTCCCCTGTTCGTCACGCTTCCGACGTGACCCTTTTCTCACCAGGAACATTCCTGGAGGAGGGGAGGGAGGGGGGCGGAAAAAAAACCCACCCCAGAATAAAACCAACCCCAAAGCGGAAGAAAAAGCGGCATGCCACGAAACCCAGAAGACAAATGAGGAGCTGGAAAATCTTGAAGCCTCCACAAGGAATTTCAAGGTTTTTTTTTTAATTTCCCAAACTCTCTCTGGCGATCCCCACAGGGTTTCTCTTTTTCCAATCCTGGTTTTCCCTGAAGATCCAGAGGGATCCGTGTCCATCTGCTCTTTGTCAGCAGCACGATTTTTCTCGGCTCGGAGGCTCAGAAGTGTTTGTAGTAATATCTGAAGAGCCTCATGTGGAGCCCCGTGGCTGGGGTCAGTTTTGGCAGCTGGCTCTGTGCCGGGGGGTTGGATGGAGGGAGGTGGCTGGCCAGGAACGGTGGCTCTGGCAGCTTCTGCTGGATATTTGCATGGCGAGCAAACAAGGCTGGGAGGGTCCTGTGGAGAAGATCCAACCTCCTCCCTGCCCTGGAATGCTCCATCTCCTTTGGCTGGTGGTGCTTGAGCCATCCTGGCCCTGCTCCCCTTCCCAGGGACCTCAGTCGGGACGGGGCCGGGAGCGGAGCATCGCCCTTCCCCCCCCGCAGGGTCCTTGCCCGACTATTACCACATCTTCCCCAGCTCCGGTTTCCCCAGACTAAACACCCACCAGGCTTCCAGCTCTTCCCAGCCAGCGGGATTTGG
>NW_008592424.1:0-606 GCF_000691845.1 Merops nubicus | reverse complement strand
GCGCGCGCAAAAGCCAGTGACCCCCCCCGGTGCTTTTCCTCCTAGGGTGGTGGGGGTTCTCTGCACCAAGCATCCCAAGCACCCCGATTTAAGTGGGCAGGCAGAGGCAGAAGTGGCAGGTCCCCGTGTCCCCTCGTCCTGACCGTGACTGTGTCCCTGGGAGAGGGGGGTTTTGGGGGGCTGGAGGAGTGCACAGCCCCTCTGAGCTGGGAACGCAGCCCCGCTCTGTCACCGGGTGACCCGGGTGGCACAAACCCCAGTGACACTGTCCAGCTGTGTCGTTGCAGAGGGGGCAAACGGCCCCGGGCGGGTGGGCAAAGGGCCAAAATCTGGTGCCAGGTGCTGCGGCCACCTCCTGCTGCCACAACAACGGGAATACAAGGGGGGAGCAGCCGGGGGGGAGGGGGGTAGGGGGGGCCGGTGGAGAAATTTTTCCCCAATTGCACAAGCCCCGAGAGCCCCAGGCAGGGTTTGGCCCGGCCATGGGATGACTGGGATGAGGAAAGGGGTTTGGGATGGGTGGTCACGGGGTGTCTGCTCCCCACGCCCCCCGCGGGATTCCCCCAGGCTGGGCTGAGAGATGGGGGGCACCGGGGGGGCTGTGGG
>NW_008592423.1:0-8724 GCF_000691845.1 Merops nubicus | reverse complement strand
AGAAAGATCCACACTTTGAATTTACTTCAGTGTATGATGAGGTTAAATATTGACTCTTCTCAACACAGAGGCCCACTCCCCATGATGGTACAAGCTTGTGAACAACTCTGTAGAAGAAAACTGTGCTTTCCCTTTGCATACACACACACAGCATGTAGTACAGGTCTAAGAAGCTATTCTACAGTTATACTGTTAGATGCTGATTGCTTTGCATTATTGAAAGATCTGCTGCTGCAGTAATCCAAGTTGTTCATTCATATATTATAATAATTATTGTGGGGAAAAAAAATACTTATTGTAGCCTTCAAACTTCCAGTAACTTTTTGACAGGCAGAAAAATCCCCTTTGTGACAAAAGTAACCACGAGCCAGCTAGAGAGGAGGTTAAAAAGGAGGGTCTGATTTTCCCATCAAGCCCCACTTTGGTTTCACACCACCCTTAGTTAGAGGTTTGGGTTTTACCCTGCAGTAGCAAAACCTGCAGGAGCAGCAGCTCTGAAGGGCTCTTTGGGTTGCTGTGGTAAGGCAGAGCAGCTGTTTCCAGATAGCTGTGTAAACATGGGCTGGGGCTTTTGCAAACCGAACACAGGGGTGGGCTTGGAGAATTCTCTCCCTGATTAGTCTTGGAGAGAGATCAGAAACCCTGTTAATTGCTACGTTTTGTGTGTGTGGCTGTAGGAGCATGCATGCATGTGCATATTTGTGTCCTGACATCTTGCAGGCACAATTTCATGTCAAATTATGATGAAAAAGAACTATAGCTGAGTTCTTGAACTAGCTACCTAGGAGAGGTGGTTCTTTTGATAGAAGGCTGCTGGTAGTGTTTGCATGCCCTGTGCAGGTGCTCACTCTGCACCCCCCAGGTGAGCTCCAGGACCAGCCCAGCTATGCCCTTGCAGAGTTCCTGCTAGCCATTGTGATTTCACAACACAGCTGAGGATTTGGAAATGCTTTTGTTTGTGGCTGCTCCCCCACATAACCTTTTCAGACCCTAACGTTCTAGTTTTAATGTTCCAGTGTTCTTTGGAAAAGGAGAAAATAAAAATCGTAGGAAGAAAAGCAATAAATCCATTTCTTTCCCTCACAGAAAGCATGAACCAGAAAGTTTCATAGTAAAGATCCTTTCGACTCCAATAAATAATTGCAAATACCAAATTTTAAACAGAAAGTATGTTTGCAGAAGCAAAATGTACTTTTGAGAAAGCCACACAAATTATTTAAGCGTGTTTTCAAAATCTAGTTTTTCATCAATTCTTTGTGAAAGAACTGTTTTGGCCAGCTTTGGAAGATGTGCTAGTGATTTGTGCATCAGAAAGAGAATAACACTGACTATCACCTAGAGAGTAAAGCTTAGCTTATAAATGGTTGCAAGGCAGCACTAGGACTCTTAGAAGGAAGCACCATAAGAAATAAAAGTGGTATCAAAAACACTACAGAAAACTCATTCTGTAATAGGGCTAAAGTTCATCCTGAGGGGTGTGAAACACAAAGCTTTTCTAAAAACCAACACACAGACAGAACTGAAGGAAGTAAACACAAAACTAAAGAACTGCTGTGAAACAGTGTGCTATATAAACCCAAAAAGGCTCACTTTGACTCTTACCTGTTGCTGCCTTCAGAGAAACTCAGTGGCACTGTAGGCAGTGTTCAGAAGTGCCTGCCTGACTTGGATGCTCCTGAAAATGTTTTCCATGAGCCACCTTGCCTTTTTTTTTTTAATGTTTACTATTCATTAGAAAACAGGCCAGTGACTAACTCACTTTTTAACAGCCAACACCAGAAACTTCAAAGGAGGTTAATACCAGAGTAGCTCCTTAATTGTGCTCCCCCCACTGAGTTCCCTCGACAGAGAATTTCCAGCAGGGCTTGCAAGAAAGGGACAGGCCTCTGAAAGTGTCAAGTCTTCTGTCATGTAACCCCAAAAAACTACTGAAAATTTCTGCCATTGCAAACAGAAGCTAAGTGGTGAATCCCGAAAGCAAATGCATTACACAAAAGGAGAACTTTAGCTGTTAGGGTGCATGCAGGTGGTTTTCTCAGCCTTTTTTAGCCTCTTGATGCAGTGCAATTTCCCTTTGTTCCAGCAGGTAGAGCTACGGCTTCAAATATCTTCTGGGAAAGCAGCTGGCGTATTCATTTGGGTTGAGGCTGTCTCCCCAACTTCATGACTTTGTGTTTTAGATTAGAGCTCTGAAAAAAACAAATCCACATCAAAGCACAAGCGTTCTGCTTGCACTTCCATAATTGCTAGGAAGCTAAAAGTAGGACCCCATCAGCTGGACAAGCTTTAGTCTCGCTGTGACAGCTGTAAAACTGCCCCCAAACAAACAGGTCTAAGGGCTGAAAAGCTGTACTAATAGCCCAGCTATCTGCATGAAAAGGGTGCACTGTGAGGCAAGGGGAGGTGATGGGATTTTCTGTCATAAACAGATGGAACATCCACTCCTTTGAGCTCCTGAAGTATCAGCAGCAAAAACAAGAACACTGATTTATTTTATTTTTTTTTTCCCCCCCAGGAAGGACAGAAAGGAATCTCTTCAAGATGGGTGGTAATCCTGTGGATTAATATAGTTCTGTATTTTTTTTTAGCTAAGACCCCAAATATGGAACAAAAGAGAACCTAGAAAACTTTCAGGTTTTTAAATCACAGCTTGTTTAAGCAGTATTAAGTATTAACAGTTTCTTGACCTAGCCTTTTTTGAACCTCAGCCAGGCCTGCAGTGACTATTACACAGATATTTACTTGCTGGAGAGAATCAGATCTCTGGTCTTGTTTCAGTTTCTGTTGAAGAGCTGTCTGTACTAGAAAGAGAATCATCCCGTGTGCTCCTTCCCACAAGAGAGCTCACACTGAGCATGAAGGCTGAATCACAAGACATTGTCTCTCCATCCAGCCCTGAGATGTGGTGCAGGAGGAGTGAGGAGGGTCGTTTCTCTACACAGAAACCTGCGTGCAGGTACACACTGCCTGAGAGACAGCTCTGGAGGCTGAAGCCATAAAATATCTTTGGATAATGAATTAGCCTCTAAACATAAAGGGACAACTATTTGCATTTTGCTACCCTTTCTGGATTTAGTTGATAGACTTGTGATAATGTGTTTATTCCTTTAGAAAAACATAAATCCCACCCAAGGCATAATGCATCTGTAGCAGAACTGTAATTACTGAGCTTTTTGAAACTGCTTACAAGTCACAGTTAGAGGCTGTGCAGGAAAATATGAATACTGGGTATTAGATAGAGAAAGAATGTAATTCAGAATGCCTCCAGTGCTCTGGTAAAAGGAAACTGAATTAATGTGTTCTGACATCAATGAAGAATGGTGTTTTCAATGCAGACAACGTTAATTGTGTTACTTTTCACAGAATTAGTGTGGCAAGTGATATTTGTTGAGGCTGAGTTCTTAAATGGTAGAAATCTGTGTAGCTCCATCAAAATCAATGAGTCTGTGTTTGCAGAGCATCAGAGCAGTAGCATTTGGCTTTTATTTCCCTTGCAGCCTGCTGATATTATATCATTTTACTCCACTATCTTTCATTATCAACATCAGTTGATAACAGTTCTTAGCATATCTGGGCCATGCACATGGAGCAGAGCTGCACACGCTGGCTTAGGCACCCACAGAGCTGATGTGTTAGCCTCAGTAGTATGTCTGTCTTAATCCAATATTAGAATTGCCATGGAAACCTCTTAGCAACATAGAAGACGAAAATGGAACGACAAAGGAAAGAAGCAGTCAGCTCACACCATAGTTCTAGGGGCAAAAAGCCCCAAACCACACAAACTTACCAGCCTTGGGGGGGGAAAAAAAAAAACAAGAAACAAAACCAAACTACAGGTGAGAAGTTTATCTTTCCTGGGTGGGTTACCTCCTAGTGTATTTCACATCCTTCTGCTTTTTGTGTTAGCAACCAGAATAGTCCAGTTGTTGTGATGCCTGCCCTGGACATTGTTTTACAGATTGCACTGGTGCCCTCCAGTCCTTGCAGAGCTTTGCTTTTGCTTGCTGAGCTATGACAGGTAATTCTGGTTCTTTAGAAGTAGCTCATTGTTTCTCTGTGGCTGGCCATCCTTTTTAGCATGACATTTTAAGGGGCACTGGGGTTCAGACCACCAGCCTATCTTTTAGTTTTAACAGCAACCAGTTTTCCTAGAAGCTCAGCTTCACATCTTGGGCCTGCTTTCTTTTTTTAACTTTGGGAATTTCCTTCTCAGAGTCTGTATTATCCTACAGGATACATTGAGCATTGAGAGATCTACATTTATTCAGCCACTGACAAATGGTTCCTTTGTGGTTTGACAGATTTTGACTGCATGGGCAAGATTTAAAAGATGATTAATAAAGCTGGATAGCTAGACTGACACATATTGAGGGTGCCTGAGGAAACACCTCAGGCTGGTTAGACATGAATCAACTCCAGTCCCAGAACCATGGAGCCATGGTAACATCCAGGATAATGTATAGGTTGAATATTGAATGTATATATTCACTGAAGCACAGCATGGGTATAATGACATTTCCACCCAGCTCAGGGCTTATGTAAAGAAACCTGAATTTGTCATTTTTGCAACTTGGAGATGCCCTGAATTTCAGAGGCCTTTAGTGTTTTCCAAGAAATCAGCTGCTGATTTTGATCCTTACTGTTAAAAATACTTCTAAATTAATTCACCTGCATGTACACACTTCAGGGTTCCCTGTTCACCAAGTGCACTACAGTATGTGCACTGCTCTTTCTCCTGTAAGTGACCTTTGACAAGTTTGTGCAGCAGGCACAAAAAGTAGGCTATGTAAATGACTCAGAAATTAGGATTTTTACAGGACTGGCAGCTGACATCATCAATTACTGTACAAAAAGCTTCCACTCCTACTGGAATTCACAAGGGAGACTCATACAGTGATTACTGTTGCTTTCAGCAAGGCCAACCTCAACAGCCATATAAATGCCCAAGACAAGCTGAACTAATTGTTGTTTATAGATGTCTGATGTCTAAATGTCAGGTTGGAAATCACAGCAAATTACTTTCTTTGCTGTAAACAAGGAAATACATTGTAGAGATCTTTTGTAGTATTAAAGACTTTTTGTTTGTTTGTTTTAATTTCCTGGAGAGGTCAAATAAAACAGCTCCAGGGACTAAAAGCAGAAGGACAAAGATCTTTGAAGATCAAACACAAATTATCCAGTAATGTCAAATTAGGTTAAATGGTAGCATTGCACTAGGAATATGTAAAATAAGACATCTCCTAGATGGCCAAAAGCTTCAAAAGCAACAGTGTTGTGCCTACCTAAAGAGGCAGGCATTTTCAGTTCCCAACAGGCTTCTGATAGTCTTCAGTTTTAGCAATAAACATGTATTAATGGAAAGATAAAAGCAATTTTGTGCAGGTTTATTAAAAAAAAAAAAAAAGATGATTGTGAAAATGAATAAAGGAACTTTTACTTAGTTATACCAGACTTATGATACTCAAAAGATTCACTGTCAGGTTAAACCATTAGATATCTGCACAGAGTTATCATAAAAGCTGATAAAACATTGTCCACTCTTTCAGATAGGTCAAAACATGCTATGATTCAAACTTACCTCAAATTCTGCTTTAATATATTTGCAAATTATCAGTTTTATCTCTTAGTAGTGCATACACTATAGTACCACCTCACCTTTTTCTGAGCATGTGAACTCAAGTTCTGCTTTGAGACAGTTGCTAATCCTCCTTTCCTTCAAAGCACTGCTTCTTTATTTGTTACATTTGTGGAACTTCATTAATAAATAAGACTATTCTTACACTTTAAACTCAGTTATAAGCACATCAAAAAAGGTTCCAGTCTTCGCAAGGAGTGAAGGTCTGAAAACATGTCAGAGGCAAACTGTAGATGGGGAAAACTGATCACCTATGAATGAGACTGTAAAATGTGGCTGCCTGCAGCAGCAGCAGGAGACGAGACATGATGGCCCAGAAAAATCCCTGTCAGTGTAACAGGCTTTGATTTCCTGACTCTTGAAGTCAGATGATGAGTACTTTGCTTGTCAGTCTAGAAAGCAGTAAGATAGTGAACTTCTACATTCATATTTATGCAAAACCCAGCTATTCTGCTGCCATAGTTTAGAAGCCAGTCTATTTGGTGCTATTTTTTTCTCTTGCATGACTCTATCATTCACAGTGCAGTCTGTATTTTTAAGTATGTGACTGCTGCTTATAATAACACTGATAAACAGACACTGATTCCAGAAAGGTTCTTAAAATGGAAAAATCCATATAGAGAATAGACCATAATGAGTTGTTTTGTTTTTTTTTTTCCTAAGGGAAACTGGAGCTAAATGGTGGCTGAATTATTATTTTCTTCCAAAACCTCTTTAAAAAGTCCAGTGGAAAAATAAACCCTCTAGAAATGTTTTTGAAAAGCTATATTTGAATAGTAGCTGTATTCATGCCTCTGGTGTTAAAATGAGACCAAATGAGACAGCAGCAGTTGGTTATATTAGCAGTTGGGTGTTACACCTCTTCCTTGTCGTGTGTGCATCATTTCCAACTTCCTTCAACATGCAAATAAACAGAGCTTTAAATTTTCAGGAAACAAGTTCCCTAAGTGCAAGCAGAAATAAGGCTGAAGAGGCCAGTTCACAGGGTGGAAACCTCACAGCTTGACAATGCAACCTCATTAGTTTCTCCTCTGTTTAATTCACATATATAGAAACAGACCCATTCCCATCAGTGCTCCCATTAAGCTCTTGATCCATCTGAGCTTGTGTGCTGCCTCCACGGCCTTCTTCCAAGGCACAGCAGAGATTTCCCACTAAGCCCCAGACAAGGTTTCTAGCTGGCAGTTCAGTGCCTTGTGGTGTGGGGTTAGTTAATCACAGCAAGGCAGGGATAGTCTGGCAATGGAAAATCAGAAGGGCAGGGCAGATTCCAACAGGAAAATCCAACTATTTACTCTGCCTGCATCTGATCCTACCCCCAAGTAATCCAGCGGGAGAAGAAATTGGCTTAATTTAATTAAATACAGCAAATTAGCCTTAATTACTCTGCAGAGGATGGTTGTATGGATACTGTTTCCTGAAATTTAAACTTCTACAAAAAAAGCTAAAGGAAAAAATTTGATTAAAGCTGTCCATAAAATCGTTTATATGTTGAATTAAAATTGTCGTTCTGCATTTGTTAGCTCATGATGGTAACTAGATTATGATCAGTACAAATCAGGAATAATGCTGGTTATGTGTGGGAACAAGAACTCAGTATCAAATGCAGGTGAGAGTCTGGTGTGTTTGTTTCACTCTGGGGACACCTTAGCTCCACAGATGCTGCAGATGTTGCCACATCTAGTGGAGATGCAAGCAGGATCCTTTCTTCCCAAAGCAGAGGGACAGTATCTATTCCTTTTCAACACAGGCTCTTCAGAAGGAAAGTAAAAGTATTGGATGCATCTATTTACACAGTGTTTTAATAAACTATGTATAGAAACAAGCACTTCAGGGATGAAATGTCAGCAAACAAGCACAGTATGGCACAGCAGGAGGAGGGAGGACTTCATTCAGCCAAAGCTGGAACTCAAGCCCCACGTTGTGTGAGGACGCAGGAGGAAGCAGCTGAACATTCAGAGTCAGCCCAGCAGCTGAGCTCTAAAACTGACCACATTTCCTGAGCGTGGTGAATTGTGTGAAATCTGAATAAAGTGCCCCAGAAGATCAATATGCAACAGGAGAGCTGGAAGCAAGGGCTGAAGTCCTCAATGTGTTTGCACTCTCTCTTTTGCATATCTCTGCAATTGAGTTTCATGAACATGAAAGCACTTGAAGCACAGTTTGCTTTCCATTGTTGTTACTGACCAAAAAAGAGCTCATTTCCAAGGAAAACACAGCGTGGCAAAGAGGACCTGTTAAAACAAAAAGCAAAAGGAATAGAATTTGAAGCTCTCCTGATCTAAAAGTGATTTTATTGTCACTACAGTTTGTCATCACGTTCCCATATGGGGTTGAAAGAACACTGCATGGAAATGGGTTCCTCATCCAAAACCATGGCATTGTTTCTGTTCTTTTACATTTGTTTTCATTTCTAACTGCTGAAAATGTATGAATGTGACAGGAAAAATGTACCTGAACTACACTCACATGCTGGGGAGATTGTACTATGAGGGCAGCTGGCTAGAGAAGACCTAACTGGCAATTCTTCTGTCAGCAGCCCTCTGTGTTACCAGGTGTAAAGCACAGAGCTGACAGGCTCTGAAGGCTGTGCAGAATTGCTTCTCCATTGGTGGCACAATCATTGTGGTGAAAGTCCAGGGTAGCATAAAAAATAAAAGCCAGGGTAACTTGCAGGCTCAGATGCTCCCTTTGCAGAGCAATCTGATCCGTGACTGAATTCCCACTGATTTCATGCAGCAAAGGGTAGTTCTGCTCCCTGATGCTCCATTTGGAGCTGGAATGTTTGGCAAAGTCTGCTCCAGGATTTTAAAATAGTGCCCTATCGTGAATTCTATTTAAAAAGCAAGGCAGTATAGCAGTGAACAAGGTGCCTCATTAGTTCTGCAGAGATGCTCAGCAGGGGATACTCTTTTCTGCTTCAAAATAACAGGAGTTAGAGCATAACAAAAGAAAAGTGGTTTTCTCTTTAAACAAACCCCAAGTACTTCCTTTCCATCACTGCCCTTCGTTGTTTTCTATCTCTTTGCTTCTCTTAGGGGCTCATGTCCTTTTATTTAAAGAAAGAAAATCGTTTTTTCCCTATTCTT
>NW_008592422.1:0-257 GCF_000691845.1 Merops nubicus | reverse complement strand
GTCACAGGTGGGAGTGCGTGGCCCCCTCCCCGCCCCCCCGCACGGGGCACCATGCCGCTGGGGCAGGATGGGCCCAGCTGGAAGAAGAGGACCGAGGACATTCGGCGCATCTACGACTTCCGAGAGGTCCTGGGCACGTGAGTCACACAGCTTTGGGAAGGGGACACGCACACACACGACACGGGTGACAGCCCACTCGTGATGCCCAGCAGTGGGTACCGACGCTTGGAAGAGGGGGGCCCGGCGGCGCCCGGAGC
>NW_008592421.1:519-1817 GCF_000691845.1 Merops nubicus | reverse complement strand
CGGGGAGCAGCACGCGATGTCACAGGGGGTCTCGGGGCCACGGCTCTGCGTGCGAAGTGGAGGAGGCTGCCTTTGCCACCAGTGCAGGCTCCATCCCCAGAAGCTCCTGGAGCACCCCTGGGACATGGCCCCAGGGACAGCTGAGCCCTCAACCGGGCTCGACTGCCACCGTCTCACACAAAGTGCTCCTCTCGCTCTCACCTCAAAGCCTGGCAGGCACTGGGGGGACTCACACTCTCCCCACTCATCCCCCATGCCCCACGGGGAAGATGTCATCTCTGTCACCTCCTGGGTACCTCCACGCTCCCAGAGCTGCACCTTCTCCCAGTGTCAGCCCAATGTCTGAAGTCCCCCTGCCCACAGCTGCACTTCCCAAGCAGCTCTGCAGGAAGGTCACAGGTTGTGCCTTGGTGACCCAAGGCCCACCCAAGGGAGAGGAGACAGAGATGGGGTGGGTGATGAAGGGGTAAGAAGGTGGGATGAGTGAAGAAGAGGAGAGGCAGGTGGGATGCACAGAGAAAAGGGGGGAAAAAAATTGCAGAAAGATCTGCTGGGTGGACCCTCAGCAGGACGCCCATGTTTTGTTGTGTTAGAACAACTCCACAGCTGGAAACCAAGGGGCCTTGTCCTGGGAGAACAAGAACATCACAGTGCAGCAGGCACCTGGGGGGACCAGTGCCCATGGTGGGCCCAGGAAAAGAGGAGAATCCGGGAACAATGGGGCAGCTGGAGTTTGGCACTCTTGGTATCTCCCACATTGCTCCCCCTTCTGGGAAGTATCCTGGGCCTGAACCTGCTCCATAGTGTGGCATCCACCCTATGCTACACCACTCCACAGAGCTCTCTGTCCCAGGGTAGGAGCATCCCAATGTCCTGAGCTCACTGGGTCCAGGAGCCACCTGCACCAGAGGTCCCATGGGCAAGCAACGAAGCCATGTTCCCCCCTTCCCTCACCTGGTGGGGACCAGTGTGCCATGGGACTCCCTGTGTTTTGGGTCCTGGACATGGTCTTCTTGACACATTGCTCTCAGACAAGCTGTGGAGGGAGGTGGCTCCACTCATCCCTGAAGATGGCCTACACTTTGGGGGCAGCTGCATCTGCGAGGCAGCCACGGGCAACGACGTCCCGCTGCCCAGAACGGGGTCCCAGGACACGTTCCCCGGGGAATCAGGCTAGTTGGGTCAAGAACAGGCCAGTGAGGCCACCGCCCAGGCCAAGGCAGCCAAGATGGAGGCTAGCAGGACCAAGGCCCGGATATTGCAGGAGGACACTGGTGGCGCGAGGTTTGTGGTGTCTT
>NW_008592421.1:0-463 GCF_000691845.1 Merops nubicus | reverse complement strand
GCTCATGTCACAGCCTGCCAGCTGGTGCCTTCCGCTTCCACGCAGCAGCCCTGGCTCCGAGACCCCCGTGCCCTCCTGCCCCATGAGTACGTAGCATGCTGGGACACGTTGCCTGGGGTCCTTATACAGATGAGAAAGTGGCGAGGCGCTCTGTTTCGTGATGCTCGGCAGAGCCGCGGGCCCACACCAGGTCTTAGATGGGCAAGGCCTGAGAGCCCATGGGGCTGGAAGGCCACACCGACCCCAGCCCGATGGGCTCTCCTAGCTAGCGAGCGAAAGACGCAGACCTGGTGGCCTTGCTTCTTTCCTTTTCGTTGTCGGGAGTTTTAAAAATGGATTCTGCTCTGCAGCCCTGCAGAATGGTCCCTCAGGAGTGCCAGAGAGACAGGCTGGCACCATGGAGCCAAGACAGCCCTGGGAAGCTACCACCCCACTCTGAACGTCCTAGCGCCCACCATCACCC
>NW_008592420.1:0-4215 GCF_000691845.1 Merops nubicus | reverse complement strand
GTCATTAACTGCATTCTCCTTACACATATCTCTGTCAAAACATCTAACCAGTTGCTGGTGTGCAGCTGCCCATATGAAAGGTGTAACTGACATTGTCCACACCATCTTTGATCTCATGCTTGAACACTGCATATCACGCTAAGCAGGACTTCTTCCTTTTGCACAGAGCCTTCAGCCATAAACTTACAGAGCTCAACATTAATAAAAACTCTTTGTGACTTAGTGAATAAATATATCAAAGCTTTTAAGACAGGATAGAGCTTAAAAGTGACAAAGATCAAAGCCCAAGGGACAAATATTTCTGCCTGAAAATCCAGGATGTTTGTCCAGCTACTGGGGAAGACTTTGCGCCAACAGGAAATTCAACTGTTATTTGCTGACACTTCAGAAAGACTCCAGAAACTTTATATTAGATAGGCAGGAAAAGAAACAAAAAATACAGGGGGAAGCAGTGTTCACAGGAGTAAACAGGAAGAAAAATCAATAGCATTATTTTATTTAATTGTTGGTGTTTTCATAGAGGGACTGTGTGGCTCAGGCATGACGTAGCTAGCTGTAGCACCTTCATCTCCAGTCCTGGTCAGCCTAGTAACTGTCAGAAGTTGCTATGGCTGGGTGGCTCCAGTGAGATCTCTGGTTATTCAGGTGATCCTTCTCAAAAGCTCACATTAGACTGGAGGTGTCACATGTGATGCATTAGTGAAATGGAAGCTGGGTTCCAGTGATAGATTTACCAGGAGCCCCAAAGAACTCCTGATAGATAACCAGCCACAAGCTGACTCCACACTGGTAGAGTCCGTACCAGGTGTTGGACTCCTGCTTGCATCCTGGTCTCTGTGAGAAGGAAACACAGATGCATGTACTACAAAGAGCTATGGCATGCTCTGGTCAGGTACCCAAGGCAAACAGCTGGAATACCAGAACCACGGGCCTTGAGTCATCTTTCCACTCTGTTCAGATGCAACCTCAGGCACTAAGGTTGATCCCTATGTTGTCCCCAGCTGGGTGCTTTGTGAGGTGTGTAAAGAGCCAAAACACACACAGTTATTTGCTTTATTCCAGTTCTGTACAAAAAAAAAAAAAAAAAAAAAAGCTGCTAGGCAACAATTTGCAAAGCATCTGGTTATAGCCAGGTGATATGTTTATACCATTCAAACCAGGAACACACCTACTTATTTCATTAGTACAATTCTACTTTAAAGCTATTGGATGATTCCCTGCTCATCTCAGTTTAAAGGTACAGTGCATTTTAAATGTACTACACCTGCTCGGAAGGTAAGGGGCTTATCTGGGTAGGGGCTTCTTTTAGCTAGGAGCTGTGGTTTTCACATTATAATGATGTTATAACAAGATAGTTGAAGCTCAGGGCACCAGTTTGGGAAATTTTATGCTTCCTTAAGCAACCATTCCTCTTCTCTTATGCAGTCATCTCCTTTCTGAGACTGCCTTACCTTATGCCAGCCAAACTTCCAACAATCAGTCATCACCTACATCCTGACACTACTTCTGCTAATAATTTGCTGAAGTCTGAGATACTCCCTGACCTGCAGATCAGTTCCCTGATATGTTTGGTGGGGATAGTGAATGAGACCTTGTTTACACAGACCTTTAATTTCTAAAGATGGACCATGTTACATCTGAGATGGACCAGCTTAGGCCTGAGAAAAGATGGTGTTTCTTCCTCTCCTAGCAAAGCACCTATCTCCCAGAGTTGCTGGGAAAGGGGGTAGTTAAGGATAACCTATGAAGAACATACTTTGTCTGTATACATACCAGGAGCCAGATAGTGCACTGAACCCAGACTGACACATACCAACCACACTTCAAGCAGAGTTTAGGAACATGGGCCCAGGCTGGAGTTAGTGCAGTTCCCACACAACAACCCATGTGTTTCTACTCGACATTTCAAGCTATGTGCTGTCTTACCTGCAGTGCTAGCAGCACCTGGCCTGATCTTTACCTAGCTCAAGCACTGGGCAATAGTAGCACAGGCCACCCATTTGTGTGTCTCCTTCCTCTGATGCAACCAGAGTGCAGGCTGGCAATGGAGGGAAAGTGGGGCTTTGTCCTCCAGCTCTCCTCTGCAAGGATAACTGATTGAGGCAGTCTCTCCTGCACAAGTCACACACCCAGCCCACTTACTGGGTGCAGGTCTGTCACTCATGGGGAGGGAGAGTGAGGAACAGGACCCCAGCATGTACTCAGCTGCAGTGCTGAAGAAATCTTCGCTCTCCCAGCTCCGAAAAATACCTCCTTTATAATGACGACTATTTAAATATGCTATTTTAAGGGCATTAAAATCTCAACTCATCATCTTTCAGTTTATTCCTTTTAAATCCACGGTAGAAAGATGAATATTATAACTGGCAGGTTTTATGGCTTGCGGACATACCGTCAGCAGATGACCTCACAGCTAAGGCTGAAGGTTCAGGCAGTTAAATTGCCTTGACTGTACATGGGTAACTCAGTATATAGCACTCAGCATCCAGCCTCAGGGTAGGAAGTAGCCTGTCACTGGAACTGCCACTTTTAGGAAGATGAAAGCCTGGAGCATCACAGAACTGAACACAGGAACACCATGTTCTTTGTGAGTGAAAATATGCATGTATGTGTATTAGAATCGGTGGGCATCTTCCTTTCATTCCTAAGGCTTCCAAGATGTGATGTAGACCTTGACAATCACTTCTCTTACTCTTCCACCCATTGAATTGATCAAATAAACACTGTGTATGTGTTTGCTTCTACTGCTGAGGAACACCCAGTGCAGCAGGCAGTTATTACTGCTCAAGCTGGGAGACCCTAAAATCTCCCATCCCCTTCAGGGCATGCCTAGGTATCTCTGCTTCATATGGCATCATGCCAGGTAGGCTTACCTGAGGAAGGATGATTTAATTCCCCAGTAGCTGTGTTTGTAGTCACCTGTGTCTCAAAGGCTGGATTGTGGTAGCCTTTTGTACTTCCTGCAAATACAGAAACACCTTCTGTTTTTTAAACAGCACCTTTCTGACACAGATATACATTTGCTTATGACAGGGTGAAAACTCACAGCCCTTTGCCAGGCAGGCAGCTTTAGTTCTGCTGCACAGAGAAGCAAGAGCAAAGGGAAATGAAAAGCCAGGTCTTCAGAAGCATTAGAGTGTCTAAAGAGCACTCAAGCACCTTTCTCTTTCACTGCAGTTGGAGACAGGTATGAAAATCCCAGTGCCTGCTGATTACTCTTAGACATCTTGACACCCTTGAAAGTCCAGCTCTTGACTTCCAAGTGACTTTACAAATTCACACATCATGTAAGTGGCAACTCCAGGCACAAAACCCGGGTGACAGGGTGACAGAGTGCCTGGATCTGTGCTTCAGGCCTCTGCAGCACTCTCCCATATCTCCATACATCTCCACATCACTTAAAGATATGGATGGCAATTTACCCACAGCAGCAGTGTTCATTAGGCCTGGTGTCCTGCCTGAGGTTCACCTTGGGGAAATTAAGTTCTGGGTAGTCAGAATACCCTCCCTCTTCTTTAACAAATGGATGTAGTATTGTTATGCTGTTATTACATACTGATTTATAAACTGCCTTTCACATACATCGCAGTGCAGTATGACCTAATTATAAAACACTTGAGACTGAATAAGAAGTATCCAGTCAAGCAAATTGCTTGAAGCCTGACCTTTAATGCACTAAAAGAAACAGAGATTTGGATTGAGTGGGGGACCCAAGATGCAGAAATCCATTAATCCTGACTGTATGTAAGAGCAAGAGTCTAGGTACTAGCAAATCCGTACAATTAGGAAGTGGCTAGATAGAAGAATTATGAATAAAATGGAGAAGCCTTCATTAATCACTGCCTCCTCCATACCTCAAAGCTCATGGAAATCAAGGGGAGAAGTGCTGTTGACTGTCCTGGGCCCTCTGAAGTCCCTAGGCTTAATGGCAGGGGTTGCTTGTACCAATGTCCTGCTGTGTCACATTCCAAATTCAGTGTGTGTGCAATGATTGTTATCCATGGACCTTTGCAACTAATTTGAAGAACAACATAAAGTATAATTGGAGTTTTTATTTTTTTTTATTCTGGGTGGAATTTTATTTATGTATCAATTCTAAAGATTACAATTCACTTTCCTGAAGTCATCTCCTCAATCTTAAACTACATTTAATTATAAATAAAATAGAGAATATAATACATATGCAATATACTTTAAATATAACAATATAAATAA
>NW_008592419.1:1195-14263 GCF_000691845.1 Merops nubicus | reverse complement strand
CCGCAGCTGCTGAAAGAAAGAACTCCTTTCCAGGATTCCTTTCCTTTGAAAACTCTTTCCTTGATAGATTCTTTTCCATTATGCTACTTCTAGACTATTGAAGTATCTCCAGCAGTTATGAAGTTCACAAACTTACAGAAGGAGCGGAATGTGAATTCTGAGGAGATCGGATTGCAGGAGGTACGCCTCGCACTGGACTAGAGCCGTTTCCACCTTGGTACTGTAGAGATGATATGGCATTCCAATTAGTCAATCTTCTTATCAAAACACATTATACATCTACTGAATGATAGAGCTCATCTGTACACAGAATTTGTAAATCAGACTGTATTATTTTTATTAGTGTAGCGTTTTTTCATTTAAAGAAGGGCATGAAAGAAAGTGGTTTTTTGTATTTTGGCTGTATGCCAAGAGGCCACTGGATCTTTACTTCAAAGCTTAGTACTCTTACACTTACATATAGAAAAAAAAAATCCTCTCAAGAGGCCTGTCCACTACAAGCAAAAATTTTATAACATCTAAAAAGCTGAAAGTAAATTTTAAAGCTAATGTAAGTTTTACAAACACACAAAATCCTTACCTCAAAATAGTCACTAATCTTGTGACCACGTCCCCCAATATTCTTGCCTGAAACACATACACGAATATGTTAGAATTTATTAAATAAAGTACTTACAGATATATCTTACACTTTTACCTATACATTAATTATAACAAAGGCTTACCACTTGTTAACTGGTTTTCTTTGATGTGCCAATATGTGATCTCTCTATCTAAGTAATTAAGGAATTTGCTACAATGAATACATTTGCATATGCTATTCATTCAGAAATCAGAAATTAAGTTATACTTTGATTCCTAAACCACACTAGTGCAGATTTAGCAGTAAACAGACCTCTTCTAGATAACAGAAAACTCATCTTTCATCCTACAAATCAAATCTTTACCTCTAAGTCCCTCCTCCTTTCAAGCACTACCTCAAAATTCACTCACTTTCAAAATATCAAATTAACCAAGTCTATTAACAGTATATGCTCCAGGTGAATTATTCTGTCCAAATGTTCAGCCCAAGGATTTCCCTAAGTGCCAAGAGTGTGAGCATGGAGGATGACAAATATTTTCATTCCTCCCAACTTGATTATGAATTGGCTAACTCGGAAGATAAATAAAGCAGAATTAGTTTTATCTTAATCAGTACTGAAACTTCAGGATGACAAATATGAATTAATCCTTCTTCAATGAGAGGACCTGACCGCTATGTGACACTCCAGAGACGGCACCAATACCTTACCCAATGGCATAAATGCTTTTTGTATTTGGCCACATAAACTGATAAATTTTCTACTTCTATGAAAATTCTATTATTCTTTTTCTATTTCGCCATATATACACTGATGAATCTTAAGATTCTATTTGTCTCTTCTATAGGTCAGACTACATGTTAGGAGATATCTTGAAAATGGACAATTTTTCAAAGCTTTTTTCTTAATAGGAAAAAATTTTTCAGATAAATTAGGAGAACACTACTGATAGGTCCAAAGATGTAATTCTGGACTTTTTTAGCAAAGGTCCTCAAACTTTTCTGTTGTTTCAGCCCTGAAGCCTAATACGTCTTTATATCGGCACTGCTGCATAACCTCGTGTCACTAAGAAATACCAACAAAGAAACAGAAACATTTGGCAGTCCTTTCTGGATCAAGACATTTAACATAAATATATAGATAAAATACCCAAAGACCTAGAATAGCACACAGCCAACTCTGCAGCAGCTACTCCGCTAGCGCAGCTATTGCTGCTACTGCCCTCTAGCTGGGTCTTTACCTACCCCATAAGTCTGCTAGTGATTTCTGTCTTCATGCTTAATTCTCATTTATCACTTAATCAAATTAAAATTTGTTTTCATCCAGATAAATGAGACAGACTGCATTCCTTTTTAGTATAGAAAAATATATTCTATGTCATGTCACAGAACTGTGCACTTAAGAAATATATCAAATTATTTTTGCACGGCTCATTATGAATAGATTTACATTGATTTTATCCCACTTTCCAATTATCTGCATGTTCTAAACAACACTTTTCTTCAATATTTATGGATTAATTTCCATATTACAAAGTCTAAATTCTAGGCATGCAATATACAAGAGATGGATCTCTTATTCCTTTTTTCAATACAACAGCAATATCTGGTGTGCTTCAACCGTACTGTATCACACCAATATGCTGCAGTTTCCCAGGCCAGTTCTTTGAGAATACTTCAGTGCAAGCTACTCAGTTTCACTGCTGCTGACAGTAAAATAGTAATTATAAGACATTATAATCACGTTGTCTGTGCCAAAAAGTTTCTAAAATTTCCATCAGCTCTAATTTCAACTCTCATTTTTAGCAGGCTACTAGAACAATGGAACTAGGGAATTTCATTCAAGTTGTTTGAAGAAAGCAGGTCTCTACCAAGCAATACTTACAAAGAAATTTAGTCAAACTACATAATAATTCTACTAATAGCATGTTGCATCATGAGGACTCCCAGATACAGAGCCCATTGGTATTTATCAGAAGTGATAGTTCCTACCTCAGTTAAAAACAAAAAAAAAGCAAATACAGACATTATCAAAATTATTTCTGCTCCCTTTTTGATGAATTTTGGTGTTGAGGTTAACTTTCCACCATTCCTCCACAGAAAGTCACAAAGAGAGGGATGACAAAAACTATGCTTTTTAAGTATTTAACTGGAAATTAGCGTCATCCCTATTTCCCCATCCTGCTATACAAGTACACTGTACAACAATCCATAGAAAAGCAAGAATAAAATTCAACTTTAAATACACCTGAAAAACAAGCAATTGGATATTACAATCTGTAATCCCTTCTCTCCCTTACCTACTGAATTAAAAAAATAGAAACCACGAAGGTATTTTGGCTGTGCAGAGCTGCTACAATTCTTAAAAAAGAACAGAATTGTATCACAACAGCAAATTACACACACAGTAGCACATGATTCTTACTGGCAATTACTATCCCAGCCCAGGTTTTACTTGCCTATCCCTTCCAGGGACAAATGAGGGGTGGGAGGAGGATATGTAATTTATCATCCAAAAACAAACACCTGTATTATGCAAGCAAAAATAGAGAATTTTTAAGGCTAACAGTCAAACTATGTGCATTATAATTTGATTAAATACATGCAATAACTAGCTAATTAATTTACATTTTCATTTACCTTGGCTGCTTTCACTCTGAGTGTCTGCTTTTCTTTTTCTTCCTCTGGAAGGTTCTGACTGTTTCTTCTCTGGAGTCTAAAAATCAACACATTCCAACAGCATCTCTTTTTACTTTTATGATATTATTGGAAAATAAATATAAGTCCTCATCCATAAAACATGATTTCACAACTGAGCATGGATGTAATTTCAGATCGTAGTTGAAGTAGATAATACAATCCTTGGACAATCAGATAAATACAAACTAGAAAAGATATTCAAGAAGTGAGAAATAATTCTTAGTTTCCCAAAAGGCAATTCTCATACATTCTGAGCATTATGAACACCCAATTTTGCTTCACTTATAGCTGCATTTTACCAAAATCTTCAAATTATTGTTGTGTTTTAGAGCTTAATGCTTAGTGAAATAAGCTGATTCTTGATAGTGTGTTCTAGACATTTCCCCTGTATAAACACAAAGTTCTAGTGCTTCAATAGGAAGCCAATACTGTTACAGATTTTCAGAAGTGCAAGTCTGAAGTGCAAGAAGTCATCTCCAAACTTACTAAAAAGTGTAGGTTTCCAGAATCTGCTTAGGATTAAAAAAAATAGAAAAAGAAAAGAAAGAGCAACGGCTCAAAATTTGAATATTTTAATATCTATCCACTTGGAGAGTGCCATCCCCTTATCTCATTATATTTGTGTCTCAAGAAAGTAAAACAATAACATCAATAATAAGTGAAAAGATACAGATGTTAAAAATTTATTCCATAAGTATTACACATAGTTGCCTAGAAACTACAACCAGCATGCACAACACAAATAACAAGAGCTGTGATCAGAAGCATCTCTAAATTTTATTTGCTCTCCCTTGATCTGAGGATTCAAACCAGTTAAGTTTCCCCAGTGTAAGTTAAATTCTACAGGCTGCTTTGGTACACTGCAGCTGTGTGGGTATTCAGCCTTCAAGCAGTCTCATACCAGTAACCTGTAAGCATAGAGGCTATTACATGAGCTCTGTTTTATAACCAAGAAATCAATTGTCCCTAATATTTCGGACTAAATCTGAGATCAGTGCTAAGATGCTTCATTTTTTTTATGACACTGTAATTTTATCATATAATTGTACTTGTCACTTTGTGATCTCAGTATTACTCCTCAACACAGACAATTCTAATAAAAACTCAAATTTCAACCCACCACTAAAAGCATTTAAAGTATGTTTCAGTTCCAAAATCTTCACATGGATATCTTTCAAATATAAATTTACTACAAATATCCTAAAATATTTCAAGTACAGTCAGGACAAGAAAGGTCTTCCTTACCTATACCATGCATTTTTTAGAAGATTTGGCTCTGTGGATAGCTTCATAAAAATATCTTTGGGAGTTTTACTATTTTAGTTGCTTTATTATCAGGCTACAAATGAAGTTCAAGTTACATACGCTTTACTTTAAACAAACTCTTCCAATGTGCTATTGTACATTTACAAACTACAACACAGCCTCCTGGAAATTAACTTAAGACTTGTTCTAAAAGCAGAAAGCATAGCTTAGAATTCTTACTTTAATGATTTGCAACTACTGCCAGGTAAATAGGTAACAGTTATCTTTCTACAAAACTAAATTGAAGCTACTTAACGAAGCACTTTCACGTTATTCCAGCTTTCCACACTTATATTCCAGCTTTCAATTTTGTAGTTCTCATTCTAATGCAGTCAGTTTTACCTACTATAGCAAGAAACAAAAAGTTGTTTAAATGGAAATTAATATCTACACATTTAAGACTTCCCCTTCAAAATTAGTTTCCAACTGCAGTGACTGATGTCTTGTGTTGAAAAAAGTTTAAATAGGTTTATAGTTTTAAAACTGAAACTCAGTAATTCATAAATGTCTATATCCTCAAGCTCTTCTGATTTCTTTCAGTGTTTAATTTAACCTTCCAAACTAAAAAGTATTAGCACACTAATGAGGTTATTAATGAGGCTACCCAACAAGGTCATGTTCACCTTTTCTAAGTACAAAATTCACATGGTAATGTACAGTGTACATCAATCACTAGAAAATGTTCTTCAAAATCCTAATGAACAGAATCATATAAATTACAAGAAAATGAAGACTAATGGGGCTGAGAAGTATCCTCCTGATAAACAAAGACTGAAGCAGTTGCTAGTCACTTCAAGACGATTTACATATAGACAAGATTTAGATTAAACTATCACTATTTCATAAGCAAGACAAAATAGTTTTGAAGTTATCCAAAGTTAGATTGTAAAACTATAAAGTTACCCACAGCTTGGCATATTTAGCAGAGCCTCATACATCACCGTCTTGACCCTAGTTTACCTCTCTATTTTAATGGGATTACTCCAAGTCTTCACGTTCTAGATCTTCACTTTTCACATTCTTTTTTATAAAATAAATATTTCTAAGTACCAGCTCTCAACTAGCTCATCTCCTTTAAAAAAACCCACTCAGGTAAGTATTTTTATGTATTATGTATACTTAAATATTTTCTACCATTACTGCAGAATTGCTAAAAGCATAATTCAAAAAGTTATTTTTTGTAGATAAAAAAATACAATCATGTGTAATAAAATGAAAATTTTATTTGTTTCTCAACACTTAAATCTCCAGTATGCTTTATGATTTTTTAGTTGTTAATATTTTTACATGCATAATGAAGGTGTTGATATTTTTCAACAATTATTTCCTTCTAAACCCTTCCCTCCCCACAAAGCTTTACAACTGCAGCAAACAAATACAGCAGTGCTGTTTTCCTTTGCAATACATTACAAATTCCAACTAGATCAAACACTGTAATAAAACAGTTCTCTCTCAATATCAAATGATGGCACTGCCTCCCATAAGTCTTTATATTTTTACAGTACCATCCAGAAGAGACATTCCCTATTATTATGAAACCTTCATTGTCACATCATTAACAAAAAAAAAAAACAAACAAACCACACAACACATACACACCAAAAAGTCCCACTACCTCTTTGCAATATTAAGAAATAAAGTGAACTTTTTATGGTTTTACAATATATAAGCAGCCAGTTGTTATTTTAGGAAAAAAACTCTAAAAACTTATTAGCATGTTTGATATTGCAATTATAATTTAATGTAAGTGAATACAACTGACAACTTCTGAAAATGTATTAAGAAATATTTCATTATTCCAAGTCATTAAGATACATCTTTCAGAAAACAGAGATAAAACCTGGAGTACTGTGCAATGTAGCACTGGAGACCTGTGCGGTGAGTTATTAGTAAAAAGTTTATTTCTATTTTAGATTACTTCTGTAAAAAATAATGATTTATCCCTACCCAGAAGCATGGCTTTATGTTAAAACACTGTGCAGAGATTGAAGATATGGGTTGAGCTTTCAAACTTACATGCCTTGGAAAAATGTTGCCTCTCTATCTCACATATACAATTGCAAATAACATTTCTCTGTCAAAAAGTTACTGCAAGTATCATCAACTACTCACAGACTCATTTCTCTGTCAAGGAATTGCAATAATGTATTTTAAGCTTTAGTCTGCTGCAGCATGTTTCCATACCCGCACCTACATCAGAACTGCATTACTCTTAACACCGTCCAAAGTATTTCTAGGAAAAGCCATGAAAAAAACCAGACAGACTCACTCACCCCTCTGGTTAAGAAAATAGCCTGTGTACAACTAAAATGAAAATCTAACTGGGAAAGGTAAGGGGAAAAAACACAGCAGAGCCTTTTTCAAGGAGGAAAACATGAAATCACAAACACAGAACATTTATTTGTGAGGTATCAGTCATGGGAACCAACTAAATTGCTGGTCAGTCCAGTATAAAAGCAGACCTCAGCCAGTGTTGACATCATAGTGACTAAGTGAATGAACAATTGGGCCTCAAAATAAAGCTTTAACGTGTGAGAATAATGTCGAAAGCACATTCCCAACAGCCCTCCCTGTAGGAGGGGTACATATACTCAAACACAGGTCTAGCCTGGACTAGAAATATGCTCTTGCTTACAATGGGTATAATCTTACCAATGCAATTTGTGATGTACACAGGCAAAACTGTCAGAGGGACTCACTGACTCCAAAACAGGTAAATTTTAAGAGCTGCATTAGTGCAACTGTATCAGTTATGGTCACAACTGCAGCTTTTACACACGCAAATGATAGCTACTGCCTGACCTTGGATTTTTAAACCCAGGTTTTTAAAGAAAACATAGCAAACTAGTTTCTAGAGTATTTTCAAAGATGCAGCTGAAGACTAATCAAAGTTTATCTGTGCTGATGTATTACTTATTAAACAAGACAGCAAAGTGTTTAAGCATTTTCATACAAAATACATACAGCTCCAAAAGCTGTACGTATCCTCAAATCATGACTACAGAGACAATAAAGAAGCAGAAGCAGCTAGTTTAATGACCAAAAATTCAAAGAAATTTTCATCAAGCCATGTCTCCTCCAACAAGGGACAGTGTCTTATAGTCAGGTATGCTTTCTTCTATTTAGCTGGGTGTTTTGCATTTTATTTTAAAAGCTTCTACATAAAATAAGGCAAAGTGGAATATAAAATTATTACTTCTTAGCATTAAAATTCTGATGTAATAATGAACCTGCTCCATGTACTTACCTCTGATTCTTTATCACTTAAAGATCCCAAGCTTCCAAAACTGTGATTTGAACTTTCGTTATTTGTTGAGGCCTACCAAGACAAATAAAACACTAAACATTATATACAGATTTATAAAACAGCTAATTCTCTGATATCACTCACTGTTAGAACAAGTAACATTAACAAAATTCGATGCTTGCAAAGAAAAACTGATTAATTATAGAGCACTTGTGATTTGCAAGGGGGATAAGAAATTTGAAGGTGGATGTTCCAACAGGGCACAGTAAATTCTGTATCTCAATTGCTTTTAAACCATGAAAAACCCTAGAACATTCAAAAACATTTCAGTCTTATTTGAGAATAACAAAAGATCCAGTGAAAAACTCTACTAAATGATTCCACAGAATGGGCTTAACAAGTCAGTACTACTCGAAGTGTGGAGACTACTACAAATTTCCTTTTTTCCAAGATAAAGAGGGTTTCATTTTCTCCAAGACACATACCATGCTATTGCAGAGATTATTTTTTTTTAATCTGTTCAATGACAGAAAATTAGAACCTACTGACAATATTATTTTACATTCTTAAACCATTCCCCCTAAAGTAACAAATATAGACTAACGATAAGGGATAAAAAACCAAAACAAAACACCAAACTGTGAAATAGCATCATGTTACAATATTTATTTAGACATTTTCCAAGGCTGATTTATTCAGGGATCCTTTGAACAAAGAATGGCAACAAGAGCATTTTATCGAAAGACTGTTCCATCTTCACAGAACAAAAATTGTCAACATCAGCTGAGCTTCTTTGTATTAAAAGAAGAAAAAAAAATCATATACCAATTGATTATTCACTTCCATATAGGAAGGCAGAACAAATAGTTTGAACTGAAACAACTAATTTCAAAGTAAACACTCTGCTTGCTTCAAAGCATTGAATTCCAGCACTGCAACAGTTTGCAGGACAGTGCTGATCTGTGACATCTTCTGAATAACTAGATTATCTCTGCATAAAAACATCTAGAGAAATGCTAACTAAACCCATGAAATTTCCATGTATGTTCCCTTGTAATATCTTGGGATCTAGTCATTGGAGTCACTTAAGGCAACAATCTCAGTAACCTACATCCATATTTCCACCGTTGCTTACTGAAAAAGCTTGAGGATGGGGCCATTTGGGCTGTTTTCCACCAAACAGTTCCAAAACTCTTCAACAAAACAGTAGGTAAGTGTAGGTTTTCAAAATAGCAGTGCCAATGAATAACAGTCCATCCCCATTTAATTCCTAGAAGAATAATCATGTCTCAAACCTCTGTACTGTCTTGCTAGGTTAGGAAAACGAGAATTTGGTACATGTGGATTTGGGTGTGTATGCGAACAGGCAGTTTTCTCTTTTTTTTTTTTTTTTTCAAAGTGAAAGCAGATCAATGGAGATCATATTTATACATTAAATTTTCCCAGTTAACTCTGCACAACAGATCAAAAAGGGTTTATCAGTTTCTTTAAAATAAAAATCTGAAAAGCCTCTCTCAGCCTTTCCTAACAAGACTGAAGACTATATTTAAAAAAAAAAAAAAGAGAAAAAAAAAAAGAGAAAAGCAAGCATATTCCAAACACAGCCCAGATCAGCTACTGCACTTCATCTTATCTGCTTGGATACACTGAATGGTCAGAAATAAAATAAATACAAATTAAACTGATTGACTGCTATTTTACTGATGGTGGGCTAAATCATAGGACTAGATACTGATATTCCCTTCTAATTCCCTGGCTCCAAAACCAAACAAAAAGGAGGAAAAAGAAGAGATATTGCACTGTATGCTGAAGAGAATCTGTGGAGTATTTCTTGTCAAAGGTAAGAAGAACAGTGTCTACGATGAGGACAATCAGAAGACAGTGGTAGCAGTATATTCTACTGAAAATTACCAAGTATTTGGTAGTATTAAAAAATATCCACTTTATCCAGCTATCCATTTGAAAATCAACAGATCTGTTCAAGCAGGTATTTAAATGTCTCAGGCAGGGACAAGCAATTCAAGGTTTACATGGCACTAGCTGTTTTACTTTTCCCCTAGCTAACTTAGATGAACAAACTGGGAACCTGACAGTGGAACATAATTTGGCTAAAACTGGAATTAGCTGAACAGCAGACAACAAAAAATAGACCTGAACAGATTTATGCAAATGGTAAGAGTCAACTCACAGGGGATCCAAGTTTAAAGAAAAAGAACCCAAAGAAATTTGACAATTACTTTTAAAGAAAACGTCTTACACACATAGCAGTAGACAGATTCTGAGGAGGAAAGACTGACAATAAGGCAAGGGACCAGCACAGCTGTATCAAAAACAGAAGGGTTTATAAATACACTAAGTTAAAAGAAGGTACAGATCTATTAATGAAAAAGGACAAAAAGTCATTTGATTTATGAGCAAATACCTGAACAATTATAATGAGTTAATAAATGAGAGGAGTAAGTAGTACTAGAGAACCCAAGGAAGAAAGAAACAAAGATGGATCAGAATTACTCAAGTTGTCTCCAGTTTTAACTATAAGACATAGCAATGATACATTTTTACAGACATAATTAGAAGGCAATTAAAAAGAGAAAACACCAGTTCATCAGTGACACTGTGCCAATCCAACCCCATTCCTTCCCCTGACTAACTCATTTCTTGGTTAAGATTTTAGTAACAGAAGTGATATGTTACCTTTTTCACAGCTCTGTGACAGTTACCTTTATATCACACTCAAAAACAAATTAAGAAGTTATGATGCAAGACCACTACATGCTAAAGTTTTTATAGTTTTTTTAATAGTCATCAATACATCACATCTCTAGAAATGTCAACAATATGTGCCATCAGGTAGTATTTTGTTCTGTAATCTAGACTGGTAATTAAAACATGGAATAAGTAGTAAAAAATACTAAAAAAGTTTGTGTAAAATGCTTAAAATATGAGGATGCTGCACACACTTTGGAAACAGAACTCAAAATTATTTTGGTCATAGGGGAAATACGCCTTAAAAAAAGTACTATGAAAAGTACTATAACCTTTTAACATCAGTTTGTTAAGAACTACACTCGGTGAAGAACATACAAATGCACAAATACAAAATAAAGTACCTCTGGCTAGGCAACAGTATTGCAGAGATCTATCTTGGAAATTTAAGCTAGTAACCTGAACAGAATTTGTAATAAAGGCAAATTTATTTTGCATATGTATCAACTGAAGGGTAAAAATATATGACTTATGGAAGGTAATTAAGCTCTGCTATTCAATGTTCACAAGATTTTTCCTCAAGTGTTGCAACCTGGTTTAAATGCAAACAGACTGCAGGACGTCTACAATGAAAGTAGGCAAAATAGATATAAATGTCTGGAAAAGTTGCAATTTGGTTTTGTTAAATCTAGATACATTAGCCTTCAAACAAGTTCAATCTTAAAAGCAAAGGTCACACCAGACTCCCTGTATCTATTGCAAGCTGAATTCTAAGTATTTGGCCATCTGCAGAAGGGACAATGTCACAAACAATAGGAAAAATTTCCCTCTCTGATCCCATGTGCACCAGGACAAAATCACAAAAGAGACAGTATAAGCCCATTCTTTGGTATTTTTAAGAACAACTCCATGTCCATGTCAGACAGGTTCAGGATAAACAGTCCTATTTCAAAGCAAAGTAACAGACTAATAAGGATTTTCCCAAGAGCCTCTTCCAACCCAATACTTTTGCAAATAAATCACATGAGCAATATACAAATAAGACAGCATGAGACAAATTAGTATTTCAAAGATGGCAGATCTCAATGACTGCGCTTAGAACTTACTTTAGCTCCAACACTGCAACTTCCTGTACTACCAGTGCTGCCACTTACTACTCCTGTAAATCTTGCCTCTAACAATTCTTGTCTTCTTGGATCCAGGCTATGAAGTTCATCCATTGCTCCTAAAAAAGGCAAAATTATTTCATTACATTCCCCAATATCTGCAATGGAACATTTTACAAAGAAGCAAATCATATCACTGTCCATGCAAAGAAACGACTTATACCCTCAACTTGCCAATGATTCACCACCTGTTATGTAATAACGAATGCACTCAATGAATTCCAGAAATTTTGGGGGAAGTTCTGTGTATCAGAATAGCCTTGTCAATTTTGGTGAAAACTAGAACATGTTAGAGGCATCTAAGAGACACAGAGTCTGCAGCATGCAATATGCCGACCAGACAATTATTCATAGATTTAAAACTAACTTGGGAGGTTTTATACTGGAAAGTATTTTGCTCCCATCATTCTGCAATCCCCTTGTTTTCTGGATTAGTAAACTGTTTCTCAGCCTATCAATGTTCAAGACAAATAAGTAAGAATCATAGGAAAAAAAGCAAATCAGAAGGTAGACCACAGTCCCCATGATATGCAATGAAATAGAGGGTTATATGGACGTTTGAAAGGCCCAGAAGCAAGGAATGGGATCAGCAATACGGAAGGCGGGAAGTACCAGAGCCCCTCATGCAGGTCTCTGCCTCCGACAGAGCCCTGCCACAGGGGGTAAAGCAGTGCTGCACGGCAAGGAAGGTGGACGGAAACGGGGGAACAAAAGGAGGTTCTGATGAGCTCAGCCTACACGGGTAGGCTGCAACATGATGTGCAGCTTTCTAATTAGTATTTAAATCACTTACAGCTGTTTAATGAACCTGAAAGATGATCTAGACAAATATTCTTCCATATTCACACAAACTGCATTCTTTGTTTTAATCTTTTCAACTACCTGAACATTCAGTTCATCTTCAACTTGAAACATTTCAGTTACTTTATTTTAAATAAGATACTTAACGCCTGTCCTCATGCACTATTTTAATAGCGCATCCCTCAGGTACCACGCAAAATGATATAGCCTCATTTTTTTCATCTGAGACACAACAAGTCTGTGCTCTTCAGTCCCACAGGACAGCACAGCAGTTCAGGAAGGACAGCAAGTAGCTAACTATGTATATTCAAACAGCACTATGGAAAAAAAGCTTTTAGAATTCCCTTTCCATGAAAACTAGTTGGCTAAGTTAAGCGCTCCTATGAACTTCTACCGATCAGCTAAGCATCCTGATAACCAAAGCAGCAGTGTAGCTTTCCTTACCATCAATAAGACATGAGACACCTTCTTACACGACTCTGCTATGTCACAGAGGTTTAATATCCAAGAACTAGACACAGACATTTCTGAACCACACACCTTGGCCACTCCTGGACATGCAG
>NW_008592419.1:0-1164 GCF_000691845.1 Merops nubicus | reverse complement strand
AAGCACTGGCTCTTCTACTTGGCTGATTGAAATTGCCCTTCCCTTGTTCCCACAGGAAGGCAGATGATGGCATGTGTGGTGCCAGTGCCCCTTGACCGCAGTATCCCATACCCAGACCTCCTCCAATGGAAGAAAACCACACCAAGAGAAAAATGGTAGGGAAGCAGAGTTGGGAACTGTGTCACTGGCAGAGCCTTCTTTTGAAAAATCAGACTGCAAGTAGCAGGTTGAAGATACCAAATTCTGTTTCTGGAGGTGGAGGAGTTTACCTAATGCAGCCACATACTGCAGCTGGCTTATTATCAGCATTTTTAACACCTCTTCTGAACTTGCCCAGTAAAAACTCATCCAGTTTCTACATATTTTAGATTGTAAGCTTTCTGGGATAAAGACTGTTTCACTACATGTACGTGCAGTGCAGAACAAACAGGAATCCTCTTTAAACTCCTGCTTCTTAAATGCACTTCTATACTCCTTCCAAGAGTTTCAAAAACAAATTGCACACTTCTCATACGCACAAAAAATATTTCTTACATTTACACATCGTGCAATAAGGCCTCTTTTTTTTTTTTTTTTAAAAAAAAAAAAAAGATGTATACAGCATACCTTTCCTAATACATACCTAGTGTATACCTTGATGGGAAATTATTGGTCTGAAGAAACCTAGGAAACTGATCACACCAGATTTGTCAGACAAGTTTATATAATTATTGTTTTCCTTCATAATACAAGTATTTAAGTGTATGCCACTCTGAAGTAACTGATACTAGTTTACTAAAGTAACCCATTTAATGAAGTAGGATTAGCAAAATTTTCATTTACTAGCCTACTTGACAGTCAGTGCCCACAAAAGTTCAGAGCTTACTTAAAATTACTGACATAATTCTAGCAATTATAAACCACCCATACACGACAGAAAGATACTAGCATACCCTATATAGTTTATTCTATGAAATATGTGAAAGCAATAATCAATGTGGACAGATAAGGCTCATTCAAAATACTGAAGGGTAAAATTGCCACTGTAGATCTCATGTACCATATATCTAGATACTAATGCACCGAAATCACCAGCACCCCAGGTTACCTTACCAGCCAGAATGGTAATTTAGCAGTTAGAGAGGTAGTCCACAGCACAGACCATAGAATCATAGAATGTCTGGG
>NW_008592418.1:36429-84354 GCF_000691845.1 Merops nubicus | reverse complement strand
TTTTTACCATTAATATACCTGGAGAACTTGCTGAGGTTGCCCTCAGTCCCCTCATCCAGATCATTGATAAAGATATTGAAGATAACTGGCCCTAGCACTGAGCCCTGGGGAACACCACTTGTGACTGGCTGCCAACTGGACATAACTTTATTCACCACTGCTCTCTTGGCCTGCCCATCCAGCCAATTTTTAATCCAATGCAGTGTATGTCCATCCAAGCCATGACCAGTCAGTTCCTCCAGGAGAATCGAGTGGGAAGAAGTGTCAAAGACTTTAATAAAGTGTAGATAGACAACATCCACAGCCTCTTCCTCACCCACTAAGTAAATCGTCTCATCATAGAAGGAGAGCAGGTTAGTCAAGCAGGAGCTGTTTTCATGAACTCGTGCTAACTGGGCCTGATCACCTTGGTGTCCTGTATATGGTATGTAATGACACTCAAGATGATTTGTTCCATAACCTTCTCTAGCGCTAAAGTCAGACTGACAGGCCTGTAGTTCTCCAGACCCTCCTTCCAGCCCTTCTTCTGGATGAGTGTCACATTTCCTAATCTCAGTTGCTGGTATTTTCTACTATTAGAGTGCCAAAATGCCTATCAGCCATGAACGTCCTGTTGTGCTAGGTGTTTGAGGATTACACAGTGATGGATAGTTTTTACCTCAGCTTCTTTTCAATCTGTAGTGGAACAGAGATGAACCAAGGAAGAAAGACTTATAAGCAGAAATATTTAGGTACCTTAGCCTCATTGAAATCATCAAGGAACTAGTTGTTTCAGCACTTCAGTGACTTGATCTCCAGGTTATTATGGACCTCACACTCAGACATGAGCTGTAGATCTATGGCAGGCATTGGAATTTTAACAGCATTAAACCAATCCGGACCAGCTGCATGATGTAGTTGAGTTTTGCTTGGGACCAGAGTCAATTATCTTGATATCCATCCATCATATCTTTCAGGGACTTCTGACAGTAAGGACATTGTCCCTGCCTGCCTATCCATGTCAGAAGTCAATGCAATGTAGAAAGGTGGTAAGCACTAGTAAGTTGTGAATGACCAAAAAGAAACTAAAACCAAAGTGGGAAATTCAAGTGCTAATAGATATTTTACTGTAATTAGGAATAAATAACACCTTCTTTCTCAAGAAAGATACTTTCTGTAAGCAGCTGCAGGAGCTCTCTAGTGATGTACTCTAGGCATCTCCTGCTCCAGTTGCTCTTTCTTCTTTCTGCTAGAAGCATGTCATGGAGGATATGATGTTACACACTTCACATTACTGGCATAAACCAAGAGCAATATGTGAATTGCTTTAACTCTGAACTACTGGGCGGAGAGGAATTCACAGACCACACAGCCATGGGGCTGGCGGTCTTCTTAATTAATACCCATTTTCACCTGCCCAGTTGCTCATTTGTCCCTCCCTCTCCTCAGCACAGGCAAGGGACCACCCCAAGCCACAGGACAAATGGGACATCTGTCATAAGTCATCTGAAGCTTATTCCCATATTTCTGGGATATTTTAATACCAAGTCAAGCATTAAGGATCACAGGTAATTTCTTTGCAAGCTCCTGGGCAGTTTTCTCACCCTTGCTGCACACTGTGTTACTCACCAGCAACTCCCACTTGCTAGCAGCAGCATGTGTGGGTAGTTCTGTGTGTCCAGCGTGTGTGGCAGGTTGTGGTTCTTCACTGTGAACATAACTACCTACAGGCAGAAAATTAGTTGTGTTCTTTATGACTTCCGTATGCTCTGAGGAGCAATTCTATGTCACACAGGCCCTTCTGGCAGAAGAGCTCACATCAGGTATTCTCTGAATGCTGCAAAGAAATCATAAGCTTCTGGTGCTGGAAATCCCACGCTCCTTTGGCATGAATGTTTAGCAGCTATTCAGGGTTTTTCTGTGTCATGTTTCTGTTGGGAGGAGTAGCTGATAGAGTCATGCAGAGTCTTTGTGCAATCCTATTTATTTATCAGAAGCATGTGCCAGGTCTCCATGCCCCACAAAAACAACCCAAAAAAAAAAAAAAAAAGGCAAGCAGGAGATGGTTTCCTTGCTGAGAAATACAAATGTGCCAAAAGCTTGTTGCCTGATTTTTTCCAAATTCAGTATTTTGCATCTCTGGCTTCTCTCTGGTCTTCTCTCTCACATCTCTCTGCAGAGTCACAGTTAGTCCAACAGAAGTCCTTTCATCCCATGTAGTTTAGCTGCTTTTAGCCACTGCCATAACAATCAGTGCCTTTGGCAGGGACTTCAGTTCTCTTAGTTACCTCTGCCCCAGGGAACATTTTGTGTTCCTTCCATTTAATCTCAGTAAGAGCTTTTTCCAAAAGATATGCTTTTGTCTCTGCAAGAATGATTGCGGGGTGGTCTTATGGTAGATGTTAGAAAGGAATCAAATTAGATCATTACAACCACACCTTTAGCCTCTGTAGTCTGTGAATAAACCCCTCAGGCTGATAGTCTGATGGCAGTTTTAAAATCTTCCAGAAAGCAACTGAAATCAAGGAAGTAAATTCAGTTTCCAGGAGATGGGATCAGGCTTATTTTTATTTATTTATTTATATCACTGGAAAAAAAAAAAAAAAAAAAAAAAAAAAAAAATTGTTTTAAAAAAAAAATTCGTTCTGCACTGTGAGCCCAGATCAGCTTGTGCTTGGTTCTGTTTTGTATCATCACTGGCTACAGAGGCCAGAGGATACCTGAAGTTATGGCTTTCATAGGCATTACCCCATTTTTAACTCTCTCAGGACTCCTGACCCTTCACTGTTTCTTGCACCTTTATGTCTGGTGTTGCAGTATATGCACACAACCAGAAAAAAATTCAGATAAGAGACCTTCAGAGATCCAGCCCTGAAGTGCTGGGGTTAAACCCCCAGCCCTGAATGAGGGTTGGCATATGGATGATGTCTGCAACCAGGCAAGAAAGACCCTCCTGATTGGTTTTCACCCAGGGTCTGGCCAGCCTTGGGTGGGAACTGATTAGGAGATCACTACCAGGTGCCCCCACCTTCCACAGTAACTTGGAGGTGGAGCAAGAAGCCACCTCTGTAAGAGTTGATTCCCCTTACAGTGCAGTTTGGAGGTCTGTCTACGCAGTGTATCTCTTGTGTGAGGGTTTTGGTTATTGAAAGGGGCTCCCTGACTCTTCACAGGAAGTGGAGTTTCCAGGTTGACAGAATAAGGTCATGAATCTCTCTCTGGGAAACTTTCACATAACTGGACTCCTTATCTGGCTGGTTCCATCTTCCATGACATGGTTCCTCACCTGACTTGCTCCCTTCTGCACATCCTTTGCAGTGAGTGTGTGCATGCATTGATTTGTTCCTCCCTCCAGTTGTCTGGCACTTTGGGTTTTTGGTGTACAATGTGGTAGTGGAGGGAGGGCTGTGGCTGTTGCTTTGCCTGTTGATGATGTTATTCTTCTAAGTTGGGCAAGTGGTCAGCAGAAGAAGCCCCCAGCTGACCACCCTGTGCTAAGAATTTGGACATTTAGCTTCCCTAGGGCCCTGTTCAGCTTGGTTTTTAATATCTCCAAGGAAGAATGCAGTGTCTGACAGGAAGGCCATAGCTGAGACACCTTCTGAACCACTTTATTTTAGATAAGCTGTCCTCTTTCCCAGCAACAGAACAACTTTATTGCATTTCTTAAAAATTGTTCCAGTTCCTTAGCATGTTTTTCTCCCCATTATGGCCAGACTCGTGTAGTAGATGAGTGTATCAGCACCCTATGGAAAGTTTATATTCCTGTTGGGTGAGCAATGTTAACCAACACTTAAAGTAGTCCTCAAAGCCCAGACGTCTCCCATTGCTCGTGCCCACTTTTGATTAAGGGTGGTCGAGTCTGTAGCTTCAGCCTCTACAAACTCCCAAGCCTGAATCTGAAACCTCTTTGTTTCCTCAAAACAGACCCAAATCATCCTGCCAAATCCTCAGCCATTAACATGGGGAACTTTAGCTTCTTGTTCACAGACAAGCAGGAGACCACTTTGATCATGTCCTGCCCTGGGTAGACTGTGCTGAGCCCACGGGCAGCTGGACAGGAGCAGCCTAACAGAGCCAGTGAGACACTTCAAAACCAGGCACATATGTTACTAACATGAGCTGCAGAGGCCCACCAGTAACTCTGAATTTTTGCCACACCACCATAAATGCAGAATATACAGTAGTAATGAGCCAGATGGAGCGAACAACCTGAGGCCTCTCTGGGAGGCCATGTCCCCAAGGCAGTTAAGATGAACCATGTGGGCTGGCTGTTATGTGGGAAAGAGCTACTTTTTGGAGGTTTAGTTGCTGGTGTTGGCAGGAGGTGCAGCTGCAGCCCAACAGCCTTATTCCACTCTAGAGCAGCTGGTAAGCTGAGCTCTCTCCAGGCTGGGGGCACTTTCCACTCAGGTGGTTTTCTGGGCTATGTGGTGCAGAGTCTGGGAGAGCAGACTGGTCTTTGCCACTGAAATGTGGAAATTGAGGCATGGATGTGATTCCCAGGTCTCAGATGGAATATATGGTCAGATGAGGACAATTCCTCTATCCCAGGAAAACATGTTTTTGGATATCTTTTCCCATCTTGTGTCATAATGCAAAAAAAACCTACTGTTTTTTTACAAAGTAACAAGAAAAAAACTCTGGGGTGATCCTCACACTTTGGTTAAATGCCTTTGAGATACGTTGGTTTTAATTTTATCTGATTGTTATTTCTCTAACTAGTTTGAATTCAAAATTTTGCAAAAATCCTTTGAAGCTGAAAACTGGTTCAAGATTTCATCTTGGAAATAAAAATCACAATTTTTTTTTCTTTTTTTTTAAATAAAAAAATAACTAAATCAACTTAACGATCCCTTTCCCAAACAGTTATAAACTATCAATTTGTCATTTTTAGTGCAGAAATGTTTCACATAAAAAGTTCCTAAACAGGTTAGATAGACTTTTATTTAGCTTTAGACCCTTTAGAACCCCTCCCTTATGCAGAAATGATTGTGTTTATCTTCCTGTAGTTGTTAAAACACCTACAGAAGTCCTTTGGAAATGTAGAATGAACTAGCTACCATTTGTGAGCTGGAAAATAAAACTGATAGTAAATAATAGAAAATTACCTATCAGAAAGCCCAAATGTTGTAAAAAGACCTGTGCTCTTTTACCAAAAAAAAGAAAAAAGTTTCCCATTTCACAATTGGAGGAAGTCAAATAAAAGGCAAGCAAAATATAAACATTTACAGCACTTTCTGACTATCTAAATTTATTTCAACATCAAAAGCTGGTCAAAGTGTTGAGATACTACACACAAAAAAAACCCCAAAGTATATGTTTTTATGAAAGTAGAAAATGTTGGTTTCAGCATGTCTATCTAATGACCTACTTAAGAAATCTCCTCTCAAATTTAATTAAATAGATTATTTATTTAACAGAGAACTGGCCATGTGTATATATTCAAGAGGATTAAATCCCCTTCTGGCCATCTTGTGTGTTCAGGGGACTTCAGCTCCAGCATGTGGTGGAAAACTCATCCCTCCTCTAGCGTCGGAGATCTTACTGCTACTGCTGAAAACTGAGAATGAATTTCAGATGCTGGGGCAGAACTGGCAAAAACCTGAATGCTACGAGAAGGGCAAGACCTTTGAAAAGATTCAGCTACTTTGCAGCTCTTACTGGGAGAAGTTTGCCATAATTGCAAAGACAGACAAACTAAAGGTCATGCTGTATAGTCCCAGATTCTCAGAAATTATTGAGCTTCCGAAATGAAAGCTCAGCGTAGTGACATGCAGCTGCAAGTGGGTGAGCAAAGCCAAGTTACTGTAATGGTATGCTTGCTCCTGGTTGTGGTGGAGGACCACAGTGTTGGCCACCGGCCTGCCTACTCATGTCTCATGACCACCAGGCAAAGTGTGAGCTTGCAGTGAGTCTGTCTCGGCTGATGAACCACCTGAAGACAGCCTGGGTATTTCAGCCACTTGTAATTATTTCTTTAATCTTGGGAAACTCGTTCTGGAAACCTCAGCCACGATCCTGAAAGTTGAGGTATGTTGAAAATCCTGGCCACAGAGAAGAAGAAAATCTATGTTTCTATTCACTGCTTGTTTTCAAAGGACTCAGTCCAAAATGCAGAGAAATCCAGAGTGATTCCCATTGACTTAGAAGGTTTTGAGTGAAACCCAAAGTGCTTAATATTGGATTCCTCAGGAGCATGTGCCAGTGAAGCTGGTGAGGAGTTCTGAGGCAACCGGCTCTTTTTTCCTGCAATTTTTCCTTGTCCAAATGATTGTTTGCTTCCTTGGCCCTCCCTTTCTTCTGCAGACAGTACAGCTATAGATGGCTTATGAAGATGAGAATCAGACGTTTCCTTTCTGGATTCCTGCAGATCTCTCTGTTCCTTTCCTGCTCCACTTTTCTCAGTTGGAGAGTCCCACACTGAGGTTTTAAGGGTCCGCACTACTCTGGAGACCCTTCCTCACAAATACAAAGCTGATTTTTGGCAGGACCCTTATCTGATACTCTTCTCCAGACCTATCATGTCCCCATAGTAACTCCAGGTAACAACTGAGATGCATTACACTCTCTCCATTATTTTTTGGCACTTGATCATAAATGTAGCTGCCAGCAGGTAAATTTGAAATGAATAAAAGGCAAGCTTTCACATAGTTGGCAGCTGACCCACATAGTTTGCTACTACAAGAGGCCACAGAATTGAAGAAATGAAGTCTGAAATGGATTGAAATTGGAGTTGCTTGTGGGAACCTCCTTCTGCTTTTCACATGGGTTTGATGGACAGAGGAAGTGATCCAAGGACTGCAGCCCTCACTCTGTAGAGGACTCAGCTGTGGTGGTTTTGCAGTTTCCTAACATGAATTTTATTCAAACTGATTGTTATCTTCAAATAGTGGATTTGTGCAAACTGTGACAGGGGTTATCTATCTTATGCTTTTGAATGAGGCACAATTGTGAACACAAACAGCTGTTGACAGTGCCCATAATGAAGTATATTCCTTATTTCTGTGTAAGAAGTGTCTGGGAATCCAAACAGACCATATTCTCCCTCATCTTGGTGACCTCCAGGTGCTGGTCCATGACTTTACATTGCTCCAGGCAGACTCTCTTCTGGACTTCCAAAGTTCCCGTTTTAGGGAAAGGGAGACTAGATGATGCCAATAAAAACATTCATTTAATCCTTCCTGTCATTTCAAGGCTTCATGTAGATGTTTTTTCTTCCTACTGATTCAAGTCACTCAACACAAGGATATGATCATTTGAGGAGAGTGGTTTATTACCAGCAGAGAAAAATCATTCAGACTGAAACAGATGTCTGTTCAGGGCAAACCTTCCCTGTCAGCTTCTCCATGTAGCAGTGGTATCTTCTTGTTGTCTGAGCAAAACCACAGGAAGGAGGTCTGATCGTTTTTACATGAAGTTTCCTAAGAAAATTCTTTTTTGTCACAGTCACCTATTGATGCCTGACACTGTTAATAATTTTCAAAATTTCAGAAAGCTGTTAAAATCAACCAGAAGTGCAAAGAAACTTTCCCAGGGAATGTTTTACTGCTTTCTCAGAAGTGGCTGGCCTTGTACTTACTGGAAGTGATAATTTGGTATAAGATTTCTTTTCTCAGCTTGAAATACAATAGGCACTCCTCCCACTTCCACAGAAATACATGTACCAGCACTTAACAGACCAGCAGTCCTCAAAGACCTGGATTGCCTCAGCTACCACATGTGCTCTGCCTCCTTCCTCCAGTCTTCACCCTGTTCTGTTCCATGAGATGCCTGCATCTGGTCAGACAGGCTCACTGCAGGAAATGACAGTGCCATGTACAGGAATCTTCTCATACCACAGCTTACAGATATGACTTTATATATCCATTTCTGGGTGACTTTTTTCCTCTCTGCCTCTCTCCCTCTTGCTGTATGTTTGTACTGTATCAGAAAATGATTGAAAAGAACCAGAACTCTGAAACATTTACATTCATTTTTTAATCTAAAACAAATTTTCTCCAGAAATTTTGCTTGACAAACAATCTTGGATTTTTTCTGTCACAGGCTGTTGTGATATACCCATTGTTTTCACCGAGAGCTGTTCCCTCACCGGTGCCACAGACCAGTTCTAGTCAGTGTTTACTATCAGCTGTAGCATGGAACTGCAAAACACTGTTACTTACCCCTTCCACAGGAGCAAACAACTCTGGCTCAGAGAATGATGGATTACTGGAAGCTAGATCTGTTTTCAGTGTCTGCCTTTGTCTCTGACCCAAGAGGGATTTTACTAGAGGATAGTAAGCCTGTGGTTTGTAAGTAGTTTGAGTGTGTCTGTGCAACTCAGTGTTCCTCTTCCACCTCTGCACTGCAGTAGCTTTGCAATCATGACGTGGCACGGACTTTCTCTTCAGCCTCTCCATGCTCATGAGGTCAGGCCCAAGTTCACTGCACCTACTGAAGGTAGTCAGCTCTTCTCCTTCAAATTATGAACTTCACCATTCTCTTCCTTCAGTTGCCTGGTGAGACAGCTTGGCTGGAAAATTAAGAACTTGCTCAGGCTGATTTTGACTCTAATAATGTCTGTATTTCACCGGTCATGTGAGGATCCTTAGCTGGCTGGACTTACATATGTGTTTGAATTAGGTGTTTACAGTTAGGAGGACCTGTACACTACATTTCCTCACGTGTCAGGGTTGTTATAAAGTTAAATATATCAGATGATTCAAAACATTCAGCGCTTTCTTTTTTAAAGACCTTACAAGTCAATATAGATGTGATCTATATGTACCATAATAGAGGAAAGGTGATCAATAGATACATAAAGTATATTTTTTTTATTACTTGTCAAAATTACATGACAGCCCTCCCATCTAGCACACATCCCTATACATAAGTTTTAAAAGTAGTTACATTTTGATAGGCAAAAAGGAAGGTAATGTAATTCCACAGAGATACACATATTCAATAGAAGATTGTCACATTCATGACCTACATACTCTGAAATTAGTAATGATTTTGCAGAGTTGAATGTCCCACTAAATATATTTCTATAAAGGTTATCTCATCTGAAAATGGGATGTGTCACGTTTGAAAATATTTCCTTATGCAAATTCAGGTTAGAAATAGTTTCCTCCTTTGAGAGATTATTATTATTTATTCAGACTACAAAACTCTAGAGCATTTCCATCTTTTCAGGTCCAGGATATATATTTTACTGCAAATCAAGAAAGCACTAGGACAGACACTTTTATTCTCAGTTCTTATTTTCTGCTTTATATAGTGTATAGTGGTTGCTTTACCACATGCCTAGGCAATCAGGGGACAAAACCCCACAAGGCTCCATCAGAAAGCTAGAGATGTGATCATAACCTGAACAGAGAGCTGAAAAACTTGGCCTGTGAAGAGTTTGCTAAAGTTCTTTCAGCCTTCAGCAACTTCTCTGAGAGATGCAGCTTTGGAGTTAATGAAATTATTCATAAATTCAGCAAGAGAATATGAAGGTGGAATAGGTGTTTTTAAACAATATTTTCTTGATTAAATGCTGCAGCTGGAGAAAAGAACTCAAAAAACAAATCAATTTTCATGTTTGAATATGCACGTTATATCTCCAAACAACTAAGGAGCGAGGAAGAGCACTAACAAACGCCTTGCAAGGAAGTTATTTGAATTAAACCAGCTAAAGGCTTTTAATGCTTGTGGCAGCAAATGTGTGAGCCCCCCCAGGCTCACTCAGAACTTTACGTTTTGTGCTCGTCCTTTCCTGCAGCAATGCTCTCCATACTGCCAACACCAGAAGGCAGGAAGTATAGGAAACGATAAATTCCCATTGTTGACACAATTCTCTTTCATAAATTAAACCAGACATTTGCTGACAAGCCTGCCACAAATAATATTCAACAATTGCAACTCCTATTATTTAGGTTAGGAATGTGTCTAGCTAACATCAATTGCATCCACTGAGATAAGAAAGCCTGTCTAGCTAACATCAATTGATTTTATTAAGATGAGGAAGCCTGTCTAGCTAACATGTCCTTAGGCAATCAACCACAAAATGTCATCTTTCATAAGGTTTTTGAAAATGCCTATCCACTGCTGAGCATCTATTTATGATAGAAAGCACTACAACTTTACCTCTCCAATGAAAGTTATTTGGACAAATGACTTGTTTAAATGATGTTAATTCCAAGTTCACAATATCACGAGTGGTCTTCCGTGTTTATGGGAATAAGACAAGCAAAAAGAGATGCATTGCTAACTTCCGTCATGTAAGGGAGGGAAATCTAGCTGATACTGGACTGGAATTACGTGCAGTTTCCCTCTGTCTTTTGGATTAGCAAGCAAGTCAGGATCCCATTGCCTTGAAAAGACTGCCCAGAACTATCACCCAAGGACACACTTTCTCCTGGCTAAGTGATGCGCACGGTCTCACTGATAGCTCTCTAGGGCAGGTGGCAGAAGGAGTTTTCACTCTGTCCTTTGGCATTGTTTAGCCTTTGGTTGGCCACATTCACAATGTTACTGGCCAATACTACTTGTCTTTCCTCTCTTGATGCCTATATAGCTGTAACCAGGACAGGGATTTTCCCTTCACTTTTTGAAGAAAATTAAGTTATTGGCCTTTCTTCTTGGCCCCTTTCATAAAAAATATCATCCTGCTTGTCCGCTGGAGTCTGCATCCAGGCTTATTAAAATGATGCTGATAAAAGCTCCAGGAGTACGCTCCTGTCATCTCAGGCTTCAGGAGTCAGTGGTTGTAGCTGTCCCACCTAGCTATACCAACTGCAGCATTTCTAACTTTTTAATGTATGAGAAATCATAATTTTGTGCCTGGAAAAATAACCTGATGTTGGATAAAATAAAGTTATCCTTTCTGTTTTCAGTTTTTATACTTTCTTTGAAGTGAGATTCTCTTTGTTGAGGATAGTCACTGGTTCAGCCTGTTCCTTCAGTTAACTTGTCTTGCAGCCATGTTATGCTTTTCCCCCTCAATTCTGTTGTGTATGATAAAGTGATCTGTAAAGGAAGTTTAATAAAGTAAGACAAATTTTGAACTGTAGATGTTAGAGTTGACAATCATGAATAGATGTTATCTAAATATCCCCACAGGTCTCCTTTATTTCTAGGTGAAAACCAGTAATGGCATATCCAAGACACGTTTATCATCAAGCACATTTCTCAGGCTGTGTGACAGACTCTGCAAGCCAAAGTAACTGGGATAGTTGGAAGTGGAGGTCAAACAGTGAATCTTGCAGATAAGTAGATTGAAAGAGCATAGAAGCAGCCTTGCCCCAGGGCATGCTCAGAAGAAAGGCTTGATTGCTTAGCTTCTGTAAGTCAAGTGTGTTCTCATGCAATCCTTATCAGTGTTTATACAATAAATGGACCTTTCCACATGTCTTCCAGCTGTGATATAGGCAAAATACACTTAACCCCCACAGTAAGTTTTAGAGACTCTGCAATATTCCCTCCTTTACCTGTGCAAGTTCTGTGATGGTCTCATTATTCCTACAACTCTTCATTTTGCAAGTGGTATTTCTGGCAAGATGTATAGCTCAGGGAAGTGCCAGGAACATCTAAAATTGTATATATATAAATAAAAACACACAAAAAAACCCCAAACAAACAAACAAAACATTTAAAAAAACCCACCACCACCACCACCAACAAAAAACCAAACCAAAACAAAACAAAAACACCAGAAAAAAGAGAAAATCCAGTCATAGAATAGTAGCAGAAAACACAAGGTTTATGGACTATTGATAAGTCTTGTTGCCGGCAATAGACTATTAAAACCAAAGAAGCCTAGGCCAGACTTCTATCCTACACTTGAAGCAGCAGGAAAATGGCACAGGTGAATCCACCACCGTTCCCTGGTCAGACATCCCTGTTCTTTAGTTGTCAGGAGAGAAACTACAGAAAAGCCCCTGCAGCCTGTGTCTCTCAGGATCCTTCCTCCGAAGAAACATGCCTCTAGTTCTTGCTGACCCCTTGGGGCTGGGACCTTAATTAAATCCATCAGCTAGGCATCTTGCCTTCTGGCATACTCCAAGCTTCTGTGTGCTGTTGTCACATAGCAGACCAGCTGCTTCCCTGGGTGCCTTTAGGGACTATGTGCTCCATTGCAATGGGACATATTTAGCAGGGAGGGCACTGGAATGCCAGTTGGGCTTGCAGAGACCTCAGTGGGAACCGGTCTCGGTCCCTGATGCATAGGAAAACAGAAGGTTGCTCCAAGGGTGTTGGGCTGGTGTCCAAAAAGAAACAAGGTCAAGAGTGAAAAAAGGGGAGAGGGAGCAGTACATATTTTTTTCCTGGTGTTGATGTCAGGCTCACCAGCCTATTCTTGTCATCCCATCCCTTTTTTTTCCACGGGGACATGATATTAACTGTCTTCCCTGGTATTTCCCTGGTATTCCAAACTGTTTTAAAAATTAACGTCTGCATGCCAGAGGTCATAGAATCATAGAATCATAGAATCCTTTAGGTTGGAAGGGACCTTCAAGGTCATCAAGTCCAACCATTGAGCCATTAGGGCTCTAAAGTCCTCTGCTAAAACAGATCAGAATCTGTCAGGGTCGGAAGGGACCACAAGGATCACCCAGTTCCAACCCCTCTGCCATGAGCAGGGACACCTCCCACTAGATCAGGCTGCCCAGAGCCTCCTCCAGCCTGGCCTTAAAGACCTCCAGGGATGGGGCCTCAACCACCTCCCTGGGCAACCCATCCCAGGGTCTCACCACTCTCATGGTGAAGAACTTCTTCCTCACATCCAGCCTGGATCTGCCCACTTCCAGCTTTGCCCCATTCCCCCTAGTCCTGTCGTTACTTGATATCCTAAAAAGTCCCTCCCCAGCTTTCTTGTAGGCCCCCCTAAGATACTGGAAGGCCACAATAAGGTCACCTCGGAGCCTTCTCTTCTCCAGACTGAACAGCCCCAACTCTCTCAGTCTGTCCTCGTAGGAGAGCTGCTCCAGCCCTCGGATCATTCTCGTGGCCCTTCTCTGGACACGCTCCAGTAGGTCCACATCCCTCTTGTAATGGGGGCTCCAGTCAGCTCTCATGGGACCCTAGCTTGATTGTTACCTGAGCTTTACAAAACTTGTGTCTACAAAATGCTGCCTAATGTTGTCTTCTGCTACTAAAAGCCTGGAAAATCTGTCATCTTTCTCCTAAGGTGTAAACTCATCTTGCACTTTCTAAGTAGGGAACAGGTATTTATTGAATATATCTTGTCTGCAGCAGTGTAAATAAGGTTAGCATCTTTGTGTAACAAAAGACATGTTTAATCTTTAGGATTTGTTTTATTACCAACACATTTAACATACTGTCACTAATCCTACCAAGTATAGTTTTCTCTGTAATAACATTAGCTTTGTATAGGAGTGTATCTGGAGGTGTATTAATTGCTTTTTCTGATCTGCTTGCTGTATGTTGCCTTTTAACATCTGTGTTCATCTCCCATCACATTTTAATAGATACCCTTCTTTTTCTTGATTGTGAAACTGTACCAGTTTGGTCATTCACAAGGTCCTTCCATCAAAAAAATCCATTTTGAACTGGTTACATATTCCTTCCCCATCCATCCCTCTTACAAATTTCAGCCCTTTGAGTGGACTTTCTAAATCTAGCATTTCTAAATCTATCTGTAATATATTAAGACTATTTTTTGTCTCCCTGGACTGAATATACTCCCCTTGGTAAACACTTGGCCCCCAGTAATCTCCAACTGCTTGATCAACGGTAAGTCTTTATCCATTATCATCAGGACTAAAATATTGCTACCTAGTTGTGACAGAGTCTCTGCATTTTGTCTGGTTTTTACAAATAATTAACGATAAAATATTAATTGAACAAAACTCACAGCCTTTTGTGGATTTACTTATTTATTTATTTGACAAGACATTATGGCTTGCAATGGAATAAATCTGCCTTCTGGGTATATGAAGAAAAAGCTGGAATTAATCCATCTGAACAGTTATTCACAAGTGAATTTTAAAGGTGCCATTCAGAATCACAGCTGGTTGTGACATAGGCCCTTTCCTCCAATGTTTTTGTTGAGCTCTTGGTCCTAAAACTTTTATAAGTTGGGCTCCTAGCCCAGACCTGTGTGTATTGGAGATGCAGTCGGCAGCAAGTGACTCGATGGTAAGCCAAGAGCTGCTACATGGACTGATGAATATTTAAGGGAGAAACACAACTGAAATATTTTTACAACAAGCACGACTACTGATGGGGAATTGAAAGTACAAGTATGGTATTTTATTTGCCTCCACACTAGTAGCTTTAAGATGTGTTTGCCATTAGGCCTTTTGCTTTTAAGATTGCAGTAGCAATAATAGATCAACCCTCATTCAAGTCTGCAAAGTCTGCTAAGCCTGCTACAGGGACTACTGCAGATAAATGGCATCCTTTCCAGGCAGACTTTATGGTTCAAAACCAGACACACAGGACATTCCCGGGTCACTTACACTTTATTGCTTCAGCTGAGATAATTCACATGATCTGTCTCTTTTATTCATCCTCCTATCCTAGAAACCACCTGGCTTCTTCATCTTCTGTTTCACAGGCATTTACAATAGAGCTGGTAGTCAAGGTTTACTGAGAGAGAAGCCAGATAAGGGACAGATGTGCATACAATTGAAAATAAAAGCTGACTGTTAGCAATAAATGAGCAAATAACACAGCCACAAGCACATAATTCTGGTCCACCTCCTCAGTGGTTGTAGTAATAACTTAACATTTTTACAGCTCTTCAGATTTCTCCATCTTCATTTTAAATAACCTCCTCAAGTCCCTTCACAACTGGGGAAGTGTGAGACACAGAATATTTAATTGCCTAAGCCCAAAGAGGCAGCATAGTCCACAAAAACCTGCCTAGCACTTAGGCAGTAGGCTTCACCCAGCACACAATACAGCTGGCTGCCACCTTGAGCTGCTTAGAACATGTTCCTTTGCCCTGATTTGTGAGTCTCTGTAGGGGCAGGACTGTCAGGGCTGCTGCCTCTAAGGACACAGGCTCTTGGGGATGTTGGTGGGCTGGATGCCTGTAAGATGTCTTGGAAGGTGACAGAAAAAAACCCTGAGAAGCATATGAGCTTGAAATTGAAGGTGGGGTGGTAAAGGTAAAATCGAGAAAATACTGAATAAGAGAGGTAGGTTTTTCAGGGGAGAGAAGCATGGAAGAGGAAAAGAGTAAGTGTTGGAGGGGATAAGATTGAGTTATTGGGTGTGGGAGGAGATTGGTAATCCCGTGGATATTGTGATGGAAGATAGACAGGAGCTATAGGGCAGGGGAGGTGTAAGAGCGTCAGTCTATGCCAGATAAGCTACTCCAAATGCATCTAAACTAATTTAAGTATACAATCTAATGACCTATTCACAGTGGCTGCAACATCAACCCAGCAGATGCTGAGACAAAGTTGCTGCCTCTGACTTGAGGATTTGATGCCTCTTACAACTTACAGAATGGTTACTTCCATGTGCTCATCTGTGGCAAGTGCTTTGATTCCTCACAGCCCTCAATGTCCTGCCCAAGCTGTCTTTCAGGAGACGGGTGCTTATGAGATGTGGGTCATAGGGCTGCAGAGGTACAGCTTCACAGAGTAGGGTGGGGAAGGCACGTCAACTCTATAGTCAAGGGAGATGATTTTTCTAGAATAACGTGTATATTTATCCAGATAACTTGGTGTGAATCCAAACGTCATTCTCAGACATTCTGGTCTGGCTGTGGACAAAAAATCTAGCATATCTTGTCCAAGTTTAGTGAAGAACATAGGACAAGCTTGATATTAAATATATAGGAATGGGAAAAACATAAAGTGGTGTATACATATACTTCAAGTCTTTGAAGGAGAAGTATTTTTACGAGCGATTTTTATAACTATTTTCCATAGATGCAAACTATGTAGGGAAGACTCTATTTGGACTTCCTATTCCCTTACAAAAAAAAAAAAAATCAACCAAAGACCCAAGAAAAAAAAAATTTCCACTGGAAAACTGTTTTGATAAAAAGCTTTCTGTTAATGCCTTGTACCTAAAACCTCTTCTTTTCACTTTACCCTCAAAGCAAACTTCTCTTTCAGTACATATATTTCTGCCTCCTGAAAAGGGCTGGGCAATCAATGAAACGTGGCCACTGCTACTAGCTTACTAATGCCTTGTTTGAGGACAAAAGGGGCATCCCCCTGTTGGTAAAGAGACACCTGTTCTATATGAACAGGCAGAGGCCCTTAGCCAGCTTACAGCAGTATATTAAGGCAGTGCAAACCCTTATCCCTGACTTCCATCTAGTGAAGAGGCTTTAAAGAGATAGAAGAGTAATTATTCCAGTTTATTCTTGTGAACTCGGATAAGCAAACTCTACAAGGCAAAATTATCTTCTAGATATTTTATATAAATACTTATATTTATATATTTTATTTTAGATATAAATATCTTCTAGATATTTTCATTTGTTTCTAAACTAGATTTTAAAAATTTTAATTAACTATTTTGGCTGAAAAAAATTGTGCCTTCCAAAACTCCAGTTGCTGCAGTTATTACAAAAAGTGCTGGGCTCATAACCTGGTTTTATCTTGCTCATATTTTTTTCGTTGAGTCTAGGTCCTGTATTATACATTCTTACAGCATCTAGAACAGTACATCAGACAGGGATTTTAAAACCCATGATAATATACATTAGATAAAAATAACAGGATGCATGGCTTACACTCACTGAGTCACTGCTTTCTGCTGCAGAGATTGCAATTGTTTCACCTCTGCTGCTCTGCCTGGGCAGTTGAGGCTTCACATAACCATGCTTTGAAGTCCTTCTTCCAAGTTCACGATTTACTGTTTGAAAAATCTGATGTAATGCTGCTTAATCCTTTGCAGGGCTTCAGGGAAGACAAGCTTTCAATTTGGTGAAAAATGTATTTCTGCAAGGCAATTAGAATAATATAAAATAGAAACCACTTGCAGTGTGGTCATTGCAAGGAAGCCTCATAAGGGTCTCTTTTTGGATGAATCAGAGGCCAGCTCCTGTCCTGCTAAAAGCAATGGCAGGTTGGCTGTCAGCCTCCATAAGCTCCAGATCAAACTACAGCTTCCATTCAGGACTTTTTTTATTTGTTTTTAATAAGGTTGATGTTCAGGAAGAGGTCAAATGTAAAACATAGGAGCTGTTTTATAGGATACTTGAATCTCCTCTTTTTTAAGTGGCCATATATATTAGAAACTGTGCATGGAGGACCTGAGTAATCTTACACCTGGTAGCAATCACTACTCTGCATTATGCACTCCCTTCCTAACATCATATGTGAGCAGACGGAGTCCTTCCTCCAAGGGTGCTTTTTATTCATGTTTTTGAATTGAAGTTATCACTGTGATCTTAAACCATTTTTATTAGAGAGTCTGTTTTCAATCAAAAGAGAAAGGGGACTTGCAATGAAAAAAAACCACTGGTGGGTAAAATGAACCACTACAGAGACAAAAATAAACAAGAATTTCCTCAATGCCCTATTTCATCTTCTTTTTTTTTTTCCTTTTTATTAAATAAAACATACTAAATAATTTAACATAATATTTTTTTTTATATTCACTGTCATCAAAGTAGCTGCTTGTTTAGAACTGAAAGCTTAGCCTCTTCTTTCTTTCTTTCTTTCTTTCTTTCTTTCTTCCTTCCTTCCTTCCTTCCTTCCTTCCTTCCTTTCTCTCTTTCTTCTTTCTTTCTTTCTTTCTTTCTTTCTTTCTTTCTTTCTTTCTTTCTTTCTTTCTTTCTTTCTTTCTTTCTTTCTTTCTTTCTTTCTTTCTTTCTTTCTTTCTTTCTTTCTTTCTTTCTTTCTTTCTTTCTTTCTTTCTTTCTTTCTTTCTTTCTTTCTCTTTTCTTTCTCTCTCTCTCTCTCTTCCTTCCTCCCCAATCAATCGAATAATTGAATGATCATTCAATTCGTAATCAGAAAGGAAATAAGAATCCTTTAAGGAGAAAATTTAGTCTTAGGATTCAAATTGTCCTAATAAGTTAAAGCAAGGAGGTGTTTTGCTGCTAAATTTTCTTGGTCCTTCTGTATATGACTCCACAGTGGTACCAGAAAATATGAGCAGAAACGGCTTGTTAATTTTGTGTCCCATCTTTGAAAAATAAAGGTTGATGCAGTTATCAAGCAATAATAATGATAATAATACATTCTGAGAGTTGTAGTTCATGGAGAGTCCAGCTGAGAGCTGGACATGAAAAATGCACAGCTCAAGATTTGCCTGGATTAGGGGGAGTGTGTTAAGGTTGATCACAAGCTCTATGTAACTACAGTGAAGTGATAGGAGATATCTTGCCACATAGGCAGGAGCACATCCAGCACAGAGCTGCTAGTGCTAATACTCGAAAGCTGATTAGACCAATGTGCCCAGATGTGGTGGCCCACTGGCCATGCTGTTGGCTCAGCTACAAGAGCCACCTCTCTTGCAAAGCCCTGGAATCTGCCCAGCATGTTTCATTAGTGGTAGCTAGCCAGAGCTGGTAGTTTAGATTTGACTGCACCAACCTGAACTGGCTGAGCCCAGATTAGGTTTCAGGTGTTGATATAAAGGCATAACAGATGAAATTGCTGATAGTTGAGGCAGTTGTGGTCTCCAGCTATTTCCCTCAGTGCCTTGCTCTTTCTATGGCCACCTTTTGTGGCAAGAATGGGCAGATCACAGATAGAAGTGAACATCTGTAGTTCACTGAATTAGGAAGTCAAACTGAATTTGTTACTGGGCTGGGACAGCACATCATGCTCAAATAATTTAGGAGCAACTTCATGCATAGTTCAGGCTTGAAGGCTACAGAGGCAGTGGGAGGAAGATGTGGGCAAGCTACCACAGCTGGGGATATTAGCTGTTGCTGCAGGCTGGGTTGGTTCCTACTTTCTAAGTCAGGATCCTTAACCACTTTCTTTAGGATAAAGGTACAACAACCCCAGAAGATGTATTTTTAACAAGCTGAGTTACAACTTGGAACATGAATTCAGCCATTTTTCCAAGCTCACCTCAAACCAATTTAACTTGATTCCCACCCTTAAATTCTTACAGTCTTGACAGATCTTAGAACTGAATGCAAGCACTTTTGACAGAGTTCTAATGAAATGTTTGAGCCAGCTGGAGTGGACAAACCCAAGATAAGATTTTTAAAAACAGCCTAAACCACATCACATCCTTTCCAAGGCAACTGCAAAAACATGGTAGCAAGAACAATTGGAAAATAAAAATATTGAAAAACACTTTGCTAGCAGTATGGGAACTACAGAGTGGGTGAACGCTCAAGAGATTTGGGTATTTGAGTGGCCTCTGTATGGTACATATATCTTATCTTTCAAATACCTATTCTACTCACCCTTAAATTATGGTCTTTTTCACTTGCATGAGCTCAAAAGGCCAGAGGAACCACTTCTGAGTTAGCTCAGCTTTTCCAGGCAAAGAGGTCATCCTAGTACAGCACCTTTTCAGCTTCATGCTGGGAAACTGCAGATCTTCTTAGGGATGGGATTAGAAAGCCGTGTAAATAATTTCATTACCCACCATTGAAAGGAGAGTGAAACACTTCAATAACTTTAAGATTTAATAACTTACATGTGCTTTCAAAAAGCTGTATTTAAGTTGCTATTGCAAACAGTAACCTCTCCTACACTAACTTACAGAGCCTGGGATTTTGGTAACTTAAATTAATTTATGAAAACCAGGAAATCTTTGATTAAACTTCCTTTATATACTTTGTAAGAGTAGTTCAACAAAAGGTCAGATGTCCCACTAGTAAGAACCACATCTCAGGCAGTCTAAAGCCTATAATGTTGAATAACTCTCTAAATAAATAACCTTTATCACTTTATTTTTCTAAAGAAACATAACCTCTCACTATTAATATTTGAATAGTTGGTGTAAAATTAACAGCAACTTGAATTTTCATCCCCCACACAGCAGAGACATTTCTGAGTTTAAAAAAGTCACATTTAAAAATTACTGTAGTGTCTCTTTTAACATCCAGATTTCATCTGGAAGTCAAAGATAGAAGCAGAAATACTGTGAGAAAAAATAAACTTACAGTATTTCAAGCTGAGTGCAATACAAGAGGTAGGGGAACTGACTTAGACAAGATTAACAGCTAGGCCCTTGTGCCAAAAAATTAAAGGTCTCCCATCATTATCTTACACTCTCCCTTACGCAGATTCTTGAACCAGATCCTCAGATGATATCAGCTGGTGGGTGCAGCTACATTCATGTGAGTAGTATTTCAGTGATTTAAGCTAGATGATAATCAGCCTCACCGGTTTCGGGAAGTGAGTTTTATTATTCATTTGATTGAAAGGCATTTTCCAATTGTTGTGAAGTGGGAAATGTGTTTTGAATTCATCATTTTTAAAGCCTCACACACATTGTTTGGCAAACAAGGATTGTTTAGGTTGTCCAGGACTCCTCCACCACATCTTCCCAAATGTGAGATTTTCCTCTGTTCTCCAATGGGCCATTCTGGTCCAGGTAAACACACAGTGGCCAGCTTTGCAAAGCAATAAGCCTTCTTTAGAAAGAGGCCTTTTGGTTTCATCCATAATCTTTGTGAAAAACTGGACATTACAGTAGAAGGATTATGCTAAATTGTTTTCTTCCACTGAAGACCTGGACAAAGCAGTAGTTCAAGGCATAGAATGAGCATTCTGAAATAAGCACTTAGTCACTGAATTCAGTACCAAGAAATTCACCTAAACAATTTCCATTTACATATGCTTGTAATTTGCATCCCAGCTTTACACCTTACAGAGACTCCCTTGTTTGCAGTTACTGTAGTAAATGTTCGTTCACAGGCTGCTTAAAAACAAGCAGGGAGGTCAAGCTGGGACTAAATCCAAGGCTGACTGCCTTGCCCTGCCTGTATGCCTTGTCTGAATATCTTCCCAGGGCTCAAAACTCTTTGGTGGACTTGAATGGCAGAAGATTGAGTCCAAAGTCTGTTACTGCATTACAGGGGTTCCCTAGTTATGCTGAGATCTATGAATCAAACCAGACACCTTCATGTAAATTCTTTCTCCTGCTATCACTCCTTTTCTGTGTTAAATTGCTCTTTAGAGGAGGCTTTGTCTTTCTCTCTCACTATTACTGTAAATATTTTGCAAGGGAGGTGTCACCTTTCCTTGGATACGTAAATTCATATCACCTTCAGGTGTTCATACCCAGCTAAGAAATTCAGGTGCCTACTAGTTGGAAGAGGTGACCTTCATGTACATGTCTTTTGGACTAGTATCCAGAACTTTATTCCTAGCCAGATTCCTTTTTTCTCCATCAGATGCCTTTGCAGATTGATGCCTCTTTCCTGTAAGATTTTACCTTTCAATTTTCCGTTTGGCACAGAGTATTCTCCAAATGGAAAATCTTCATGGCAGGATGAATAGTGCTAAGGTTGTGCCTATCAACAGCATCACCCAGTTCTGTCCCAGATGGAGGAAGGAGTCAACCAAGGGTAATATAAATGCAGATGTCTGGAGGGTCCAGGCAGCTGACTAGCTTTCCAGCTGACACTAGATGATGTAGTCTTTGTGCTTGTACATCTTGTGCTGTGGTCATAGAGCACAACTCTCTTTCCTTCTCCTTTTAGATTAAGATTCCCTTTGCCCTTTAAAATGACAGAATGTTGTACAGCATCTGTGATCAGCAACGACAGAGATGGATATATGATGGTCTCTGGGGTGCCAGAGTGTGGTAGTAACAGGGTCATGCAAATCCATCCTCAGTGTCCAACAGTTGCAGGGGCCCATTTCTAGCTGTTAACGCACTTCAGAACTCAGAATATTTAAAATTAATATTTTTCCATGAAAAATTATTAGTGATTTACAGAAAAGACCCAATGTTTCTCAGTCAGGGTCATGAACCCCTTGAAGGTCATGAGAGCATTCAACAGGGTCATGAAATTTTAGACAGCAGAAGTCAGTAGCAGTTCAGTTCCTTCAGAGAGGCAAGGTGAGAATTGGCTGAAAGTATTCGCTGTCAGTGTTTGCAATAGCAAGGGAATTGCTAACTACACCACCTTTGACTGCTATCAACGCTCGCTTCTGGCAGGGACAGGGAGGGGAGGACGAGCACGTACACCGCGCAGTAACACCCCCTCTCACTGTTTCAGTCTAAAGGAATGGGGCTGCAGAGGGCTTGGGAAGAGGCGACTACATGGGGAAAGATGAACCAAGAGGGAAACGTGCTTTATAAATGTTTGAGAAATCCTAGTAGAGCATAATGCTTCTTTATACAAGGAGGATAAGGAAAGCAGTGCCTCTGCTGCTGGGCAGGGTCTGCCTCAGGGCTTGGTGTTTGGTAACACCACCTTGTCCATGGTCTTCAACAACCTCTGCCATGTTGTTTATTGTTTTTCTGCTTCCTGAAGTGTTTCATTTCATCAGCTGAAGGGTCACTGTGGCCTTTTCACTTAATCACTGTGCAAATGGTTTAGCTGGCTCACTTATTTCCTTCTTTTTTCTTTTTTCCCATACCCTGTGGACCCTGCAGAGCTAAATTCCGGTGTGAAATGTTTAAGGCTCCAGACAGTTGTGAAACTACTTTGGCAAATTAGCATCTTTGGTTGAGATTAGTCTTAAAGTTGTTATGTGACATCTGACGACAAAAATCTGTAAATCTTTCTAAAATGTTAGGCCAATAGCTTCGATATGTAATAAATACTGAAATTCTGTAAAACATTGCAATCCATTTTATCTTCTTTTCTAAACAGAAAGAGCAAAGTCAGGAAATTCATTGCTGAGGAGTTATACTTCTCTTTGAACCTACTTGATACTAAACATTTGGGGAGTTAAAGCAGCCAGGTTTCAATGTAAACAGGCCAATGACTGAATTAAATGCACAAAGTGAACTACTCATTTTTCCTTATGCGCTGAGTGAGCTCTTATGATAATGGGATAATAATGCTTTGTAATCATTCAGTGCTTTCCAGCTAGAGGAGTACAGTGAAGCCTTAATCTTTTTAGTGACACTACTTAAATGTTATCTATCTTACCTGCCTACCCTCTTGCAGGCTATAAATGCTGTCTTCCTACCTTCCTGTCCTCTCTTAGGCTACAGCCCCGTGCTCTCCAGGCAAAAGTTTTACAAACCCCAGACACTCACAACTACCTCATCATCAAAAATTATCACTTCCTCAGAAATGCCAGTTAAATTGTTCTTTCTCCATGCCTGAATTAATTTTATTTAAATCAATCCAGTTTATCTTAGACCACACTTTAAATAACAGACTTTTACTAAGCCAGATTGCTTTGACTAGAATAATTGAAGGAGACACTCCAAGAGCTATTCAAACCCTGCATCTGAGGAGATGATATCTTAGACTAGATGGGAAGTGCAGAGTGGAGAGGATGCTTGGGGTTATAACTTTTTCAATCGTTACAGCTAGAACTTGAAAAGTACATATGCTAATGACATTATTAGCTACCAATCCCACTGCCTACTTCTGTAGTTTTTATTACCTGTTACTCAAATTGTCTCTAAAGAGTTCGAATATTATCTCCTGCTGCATCTTATGCACAAGAAGGGCTCCTCAGTTCTCCCAGTCTGTTATGTTGTGTCTTTAAAACTCATCTCTGCTGTAACGCTCAGTAGTGGCTGGTGGTCTGTGCTCTCTGCTGGCTGCTCTGATCCTCAGTAGTATCTGTATCCTTCTGCTCTGCCTGGTATGTCCATCATTTTCCCTTCTCACCCAGACTGAGCAATAATTTCACATCCCTTCCTGCTGTGCCGATGACATCTAGAATTACACAGCCATGATCAGATGGGCATCCCTAGATATATAACAAAATAACAGTAACATCAGCAGAGGATGTAAGTGGCTCCCCCTAACTCATGCAGGAGGACTGCTGCACAGATGGGGAAAGGGCTCAGATCTTTTGTCTCAGTTATTTGCTGTAGCTTCATACTCCTTCCTAGCACCTCTCTCCAAAACATATCGACATCAATTAACCTTTTCATTGCATTGAGCCTCCGCTTTTTCCTTTATGGTGTTGGAAACCTCTGTAATACCAACTGTCCTCAAGGAATGCTGTCAGAGCCCAAAGGATAATGAAGTTGTTTATTTTCAAGGTTAAAATCTGAGGAGACAGAATAAAATAAGCAGTAAGGACAAATTCACATGCCAGAAATTGTACGTTGTATGTACAGAGTGGGAGGATGTTACTTACTGCAGCTGAGAATAGCAAGCCTTCAAGGGGCTGCCTGGTGCCTAGGCTGGGATGTACAGGCTGGGATGTGCAGTCTCTGACTCACCTGGAAGACAAGATTTGCCACAAGTGTCTGTTGCCAAGGGGCTCCCTTCCCCCAGAGCACTGCCTTGCATGGATCGCCTGGACGCACTCGCTTTGTTTGGTTTCTGCTGTGGGCCAGCCCCACGGGCTCTGCTCTCAGGGGTGCTGACTGGTGACACCCACACTTGCCATTTGAAGATTTTTCTGGATACACTGCTGAGAAACTGTGACAACTGCCTGCGTTTAGCCATGACAATAGTTACAGACAGCATGTCACACAGTAGAGAGGAGGCTGCAGCTTGTTCTTTTAGATAAAGGTGTCTGCAGGGTTCTGTCCCATGAGACACACTTTTGGGCACAGAGATAGATGCAATTGCACCAATAAAAAGCCTATAGACATCCTGCTTTCAAACCCTTTTCTTGGTGCAACCCCCAAATCATGGGCCATAATCTACCCCCAAACTGCAGTTCTTTGCACTAACAACTTTCTTTTCTAGGCGGGGCTTACCAGGAGTCCACCCAGTGCTGTGACCTTTGCAGACGATTGCGGACTGCAAGGAGAGCAGTAGGCAATCTGCCTGCATCCCCTCAGCTGTAAACAGAACTCCCTCTCACACCCCTCCCTTGCTGCCTGCCACACGCCCTTCTGCCGTCCTCCACAAAGTTGTGGCTTTCTGGAGGAGATGAAGCTCAGCTTACCAATTACGTCAGCTCCCTTCAGTGAGCACATATGCTTCCACTTCAGAGTCTTGTTTCATTTGCTTCTTGTCTCTGTAAAAAGGGGTTACCTTGAAAACTGTTCTTCCAAGTGTGTTGCCTACATTTATATCATTACAAATATTTTCTTATTCTTTCTTGTGGGAATGTTTTCATTTTCCCCTGTTGTTCTCCCTGTGTACCATTTGTTAATAAAATAATTGGGAAATGTCCAGAGTAGCTGAACTGTACAGAATTTCTCCTTGTTATGTTCTTGCCTTTTTCCTTCCCCTACCTCAAATGTGGTATCTCATTCCCACTAAAACAAGATTTACAGACGACACCTGTCTTCTGTGTGGCCACAATCAGTATAAAGAAGAGAAATGTAAACTCCCTTCTTTAACCTGATCCTCTGTATGCTCATTACTGCAGTAATCCAAACATCCCCTACTTGCTGAATAAGAACATATCAGAGGGATTTCTAGTTTGACAAAGAGTTATTTGGCTGGATACAGGTTTGTTGGATCAAGCTCTCAACAGGGTCTGCACAAAACCTTTGTTTATTTTGTTCTGCTGAAATTGCTCAAATGGCTTGTCATTATCATTGGGTGGGACTGAAGAGAAGCACTGATGTCAGTTTTGTGACTTGTCCTGTTATTTAAGTAATTCACAATTTAGGCTGGGACATATTTGACCTTCCTAAATAACTGGCTTCTTTCCCATTATTCTTTAACATGAATAAGTGAAGAAAGAACAAGCTAACCAACACTGGCAAGGAAAGAACTTCTAGTAAACAAAAACCTCTTATGAGCTTCTTGTAACTATCACTCTGGATTTGTCTCTCCTAAATTATTTAAAACCCTATGTCAAACCTATCTGCAGAGCTGTTGAAAGTCTTCCTTGGGAAGAGAATTCTAAATTCAAGGCACTTCAGACTCTTTTAGGGATCTGTGCCTCAAGATTTTCAAAAAATTCAACACTCTGATGAGCTTTGGACCTGCGAGTAGTCACACTGGAGTGAATGGGTTTACTTATGTATTTAAAAGTTAGGCACATTTAAGCACTTGGTGAGAGAGCCTGGATGCTGGCCCTGTGCTTACAAGAAGCTGTCCTGGGCTGCAGTGCCATTGTCACTCTTCATGATTGCAGCTCCTGAGGCCCTAAAAGATGAATGAGGGAGTCATGTTCTCCTTGTAAATTTTCAAAGAAATAAGCCATCAGCGAGCGCACATCCTTCGCTCTCACACTTACCCTGCCCTAGTCACTTCAGTGCTCTGGCTGCAATAAGGGAAATTTTAGTTTCCCGGTTCTTGTACAGCTGCTCACACAGGCACGGGTGTGACTTTCACATCCACACACTAGTCAAATATAGTGTTTGCATTACTGTGGCTGCTCGTGGAGTTAAAACACGGGACTGGTCTTGCACTCTATGAAAGGGGTTTTAGAGGGTGACTGCTACATCCAAGCATGCTTCACAGCTGACATTTGTCAATGAAAAAGCAGAGCTCAATGAAAAGGCTAAATGTTCACAAGGAACCTCTTTACTGTGGGGTTAATGAGGACTTGAAAGGACTTGCACTCTGGCCTTAGCTGTGTATGTTTGTCTTTTCTTTTACTTTCATCTCTCCTCCCTAAGCCCTAGTCTCTTTTCATTCACTTTTGCTGCTTTTAATTTGTGCCTCTTCATTAAACCAACTAACTTTCCTTCCTTCCTTTGCTCCTTCCTTTCTTTCTCTCTTTCTCTCTCTCTCTTTCTTCTTTTTCACTGTTTTGGAAGTCAGACTTTGACAGATTGTTAACAACAGACACCACAAAAGTGTCTGTTGCTTGAACCCACTCATGGTCTCTCTTGCTAACACACTATGATTATTAGTGATAACATTACACAGCAAATGATGTAATCAACTCAGAAGGAAAATTCTATTTTTGTTTGAAGACATAAAGGTTTAACTTTAGAGGGTTTAACTTAGTCTTTTTTGATCTGTAACACATGGCCAGATGACATAAAAGATTTGTCTATTTTAATGTTTTTTTCCTTTCTTCTTTAAATACAGTAAGCTCACAAGGAATTGTTAATGTCTCATAGTTAAAAGAACAAGAGTGCATATGTTCATGCAAAGAGTACTGTGTATACCAATGGAAAAAATATTTTATAATATTGCACATGCACTGCCTGCTATGCTCAATACTGCTCATTATAAATAAAACTATGAACCTGTCAGAATACTAATTTTTCCATATTTCCCACCACAAAAACCAGTCTAAAAACTCATGCAGACAGAGACTACTTTAGCATGCAGGAAAGAGGTTTGTAAAAAGGCTTTAAATTAAAAGCTAAACTTTAAAACATAGTTCAAATGTGTAAAACAGGAGAATGTCTCAGCTCACTGATCCTAACATCTGTAATTGCACTGAGCTTTGGTGAAGCTAATCCCTGCTCCCAATGCTCTGATATACCCTCATGTTTTCTGCCAATCCCTGTTTTATAAACACATTTCTTCTCCTTGAGCCTAATGAAATTGTACTTTAAAATTAACTATGGAATAATTGGTAAATAATAAATTAATGCTTCACTACATAAAGTTTTTTCTAGGACAACATACTTAATATGACTTAATATGACTTAATGTAGGGTTGTAGATAATTGGGTGAGGAGACTCACTGTATGGAGTGATTCTTAGTACAGATCAGTTATCCTAGTTTCTACAGTCCTTACATTGCTTTTCATCTCTACACCCTACACTTATATCATAAATCTAACAGTGTGAAGGAATATTCCCAGGCCCTGTAAGTCAATCTTCCATAGTTTAAGTTATTAGAGAAGTTTCTGGCATATTTTTGGCCCATGTCAGCAGTGTCAGATTGTTGCCAGACGTGGTTCTGAGATTAGCACATGACAGGAGCCATTCCCAATAGGCAGTCACACTGTAGTACTTAACAGAATTTAATAGTATTGATTTTGGCAGTGCTCCATACCTGGTGGCCTCAGTGCCAGACAAGAGTTCTGGCCACATTTAATTTTTATTAGAGATGTAGCCTTAGTATCTAAGCACCCATTAGAAGTATGTTAAGTGGTACAACTGATAGCATATATAACTGTATTAATTCTTCAGGAGAACAGTTAGGACTATATGTAGCCTTTGGCTTCAGCAGACCTAGCATAACTGATCCTCTTATTGTATGTATTCCTCTCTAGAGGGCAGTCTGAGGAAATGCCGTGAACTCTATGAAGATCTTTCCTTCCTTGAGGAGCTTATTGCTGCTTCTTAGGCCAAAGTGTGTTGTTCTAGTAAGAGGAAGACCCTTTGTTTTGAAGGAAAAGCATCATCAACCATGTGCCTTTGAAACTTTTATAGACTTACAGGGTACACTGATATTTAATAATGTCAATCTTTCTAAGACCTACATTCCCACAGAGATGTCCTCCAACATTCATGACTTCAAGAATTTACCTATCTTCTAACACCTTAGTACTCAGATATTCTGTGATGCAATAATACACACATACCAGACAGCAAAGGCACATACTTTGCAGTTACTTTGTTGTCCACCAGAATTAGACAGACCCTGAAGTTGCTGTGCATGGTGATGTTAACAACATCAGGAAATTAGCGAGCATTCTTCAATTAATCCCTAAATTAAGGAATTTTCTTTCTACATTTTTAATCTAAATGCATTTTTTACTAAGCCTGCAGAATTTTTCAAAAGTGGTTTTGCTTGCTTACCTGCCTACACCCTGCTTTGATTGGATTAAGCCTTGGTAAGCTCTGACCAATACTTGATCTTATCCAAGACCTGGACAGCACACAAGACAGTGAAAGAGATACAGAAGTTAATGCTGTGTCATCTGCACATTGATCGTATTCGAATACTTGTCTTCTGTATCAGTGTTCTTTTTGGCAGTCTCTGGATATATTGGACGTTGTTTTGGCAATCACATCTTTTACACCTACTTAATGAGCCACTTCCAGAATCTTAACGACATTTTGCTGTGAAAGGTCCACTAGCTGATTGTATTTGTTCCAGTTTTCTGCACTGGAAATGGAAGTGGATTCCCTAAAATCCTGTGCTGAAAAACTGTAATACTGGACTCTCATGGCAGACATAGTAATTAAAACACTGATCTCACCCAAGTAACTGACAAAGTTGATAATTATTTGTCCTAGACTTACATGCCTGCAATGCTGCATCTGATCTAGTCACCCAAAAATCCTTGAGGACAGAAGTAGTCCTGTACAGAAAGGAATTATTCTGTTCTGGTTTGTTGTGGTGGTTTTTTATCACCTACCTTAGGCTGAGATCAATTGCATGCACAGTCATGGCCTATTTATCTTTACTAACTGTAATAAAGAAGCAAATCCCCAGCTCAGATGAAGATATCTACATTACAGACATCTAAATACATTATGAACTCTATTCCTACTCAAACCACGTTTCCAACACTATCAGTAATTTTGAAGAATGGAACTAAAGAAAACATATTGCTGGGGTGTACACTGGGATAAAGTGTCAATATGGCAAAAACACATTAGAGTTCTGTACATTCAGAGAGAAAAATTAAGCTTAGCAGAAATATCTGCACTACATACACATGTACAAGGTATCTACACAGCCATGTGTTCATAAACAAGTCTGAAAAGCAATGACATTCATAGCATGAGCTCTTTCAACCACAGGACTAGAGATTCTAGCTACACCAAATAAAATTAATTTCTCTCAAGTAAACAAGAAATGCCAACAGCATAAAAAAAAAGAATTTTAAACAGAGGGACAAGATAAGGAACGGCTTAAAAGGGAAGTGTTTGAATCAGCTAAATTCTTGCTAATATTGATTGCGTATCAAAGAAAACTTAAAAGGCTTTACATTTTTCTGACTATGAGTCTGTATCTTGTAAATAACACCTAAAACATGCATTTGAGATGAAATTGTTTATATTGGTATCAGTTTGGGAAAGGATAGCTGTATATTTGGGGTTATTTTTGCTCATTTGGTTGGGTTTTTTGGCTAAATTAAGGCCTGCTTCACAGACAATCACTAGAAAAATGAAGTCATTGTTAGCTGATTTTGTACCTATGTAGTCCTGGTTGGAAGTCCTGCCACCAACGATGTGTGCCGTATGAGCAAAATCTGGGATTAATTAAGTGAGAGTGAACTCCTAACCCATTTGAACTGTCATGCTGAAGGTCTGGCACAACGGATCTTGGAGTTTACAAAGACTAATCACCATTATAGGGTTCTGTGGGCTGCTCTTCACACGAGTGCCTTTGTAGTAAAATGAGCCTTCAAAGTGACTGTTACACACTGAGAACAACAAAGACAGAGACAAGGAGATGCTCCTTGGACACCAGCTTGCTTTTGTTCAAAGACAGTTCTTTGCTCTCTTTAGAAAACGAGAAATTATCTCAGCCTTAAGGTCATCTACCTAATCATAGCTCCATATCTACTGATGTTAATTGAAAATATAAGCTAGAGAGGACAGGTTTACTTTGGTAAATCTTTGGTAAAAACTTTGTTACTTTTTCCATGCAGCATATCTGCTCCATTCTGTTTATGATAATGGCAGATGTTATAGAAATTTCTCAGCTAAATTTTCTGGAGATATCAGTGGTAAAGTGAGCTAAATTAAAGAACTAAGGAAAATTTTCCTGTAATTCCTGAATTCAAGCTGCTGCACCACGGATTTGAGCACAGATGGAGCAGGATCGCACTGCAAGGTCTTCTTGAGATTACAGGGTCTTTGCATGGTCTATTGCTGCTACCATTTTCCTGGGACTTGATCTGGGCTCTGATCTAACAGGTCCAACCTTGTTTGTGCCCTGTCCAAGTGTCACATGACATCAAACAATACAGTTTCTGAATTTGTTCAGTTTTGTTTTAATTGGGCCTTTAAAAACACTTGGGTAGTTATGCACATCAAAGAAAAAAGTAGAGTAATATTGACAATAACTTTACTGAGGTGGTGAAGTCAAGCGCTCCACTCTTAAAATCACGGTTAGCAAGGGTTCAACATGGTTAGATAATTACAGCATCCTGGGGGGATTTGATCAAAATTTTTCTGGATTTTTCTGCCACATAGTTTGATAACCCTCTAAGTTCTGAATAAAACCATCCCACCTTAATCTCCTACTTCCACACAAGCTACTGCTTTATTTGTTGAGTTTTCTTCTTAGTTCTCTGTGAAGGTCTTCTCCTCAAGATTTGAACTCCCTTTTCTCTATTTGATGTATCAGTGTCTGAAGATGGTCAATACACCGAAGAAACTTTGGTTTCTTGCAAAACACCGCAAGAAATCTTGACAGAGATCTACCCATTGATCCTCCCAGCAACCCACTCGTCTAATGGTAAAGAGAACAAGCATTTGGACCATCTGAAATATCTTCAGCAGTTAGAGTTCATCAAAAGATGGCATTGCATCAATTTGAAAACACGCCAGTTTTATATTAGTTTCAAATATAAACACCCATTGTCTTTAGGAGTGGGGCGATTGGGGGTGGGACATGACACAGGGTTTGTAGAAAAGTTTGTGTTAATAACCTGAGAAGCAAAGTTCTGATGGTGCTCTGTTTCATGAGAGCATCTTTAAGATTTTATTTCTATTTGAATTCTGAAGTGAAAACAAGTTTTAAAAGCAACCCATAAAAAGAGTTGAGGCCAACTTTACTTGATGTCTCCGCTTTACTTATGAGGATTACAAGCCAGAGTATGTAAGTGTCTTGCTTGGATTTAAGTAGCTTGTGATAAGCTTCCCTTTCTTCTTTACTCTTTTCATATGCATTTCTTCTGGGTTAAACACAGACTCAGTGTTAGACACAGTGAATGTGGGCTTGATAGATCCTGAGAGCCTAGACAAGTGTTTCTGTTCCTGCGTTGCAGCAGATAAAGATCTCAGGTCCTTACTGAATGTTTTCAGCAATCAGGGACGTTAAAACATTTGAATAAAAAAGGTGGAATAAAGTTTCAGTTCTACAGAATTCAGACAAAGAAAAGAAAGCAACAATAAAACATTCAACTCTTAAACCAGTTCATCCTGTTTTCAAAAATGCAAGCACACCCAAATCCTGAGAAGACAGCAGAGCTGGAAAGATCAAAGGGAAACCAAAAAACAGATCTGAGGACACTGCCATAGTCAGTCCAATCCTGTCAGCTTGCTACCATGTCCTCAAAGGTGGCTGCTGCCTCCTCAGATCCTCTGTTTGAGACAGACAACAGGCTAAAAGCAGCCCTTTTTAGTAAAACTAAACTGTGTAAGAAAGGACTTACTGCTCATATTCCTTAGACTTGCCTGACTGTGTGGCCACACTGGATGAGGAAACGCTGTGCTGAGCTCTCAGGCTAACACACTGGAGGGGCAACGACCACCAAGGGTGGGGCAGAGACAGCACACCAGTGGCCAGGGTGTGGCGGAAAGGGACTTCATCCCTCCCTGTCACAGAGGTGGCAGATGGTGCGTGAGCAGCTCATCGACTGTTTGGATAAGGTGGCCAAGTGGATGTGAAGCAACTGAGGAGGCATAAGCCAACCCCCATGATACAGGATGAACACACTCCCCAGCAGGATGAGAGAAGAAAACAGGGAGGTGGCTTCCTCAGCTGGGAAAAGTGTGTGCAGGATGGGTGCCTACACACAGCTTTAGTTTTTGCCTGGGAGGCAAAATTCACACTGACTACAAAGACATGCCTGTTGCTTTCCACATATACACAGTCTTCTGCTTTGCACTTTTAATTAGTATCTTCCTCTATATACTGTTAATTGTGTGGTTTACTAGAGGTGACAAGAAGTATGTGATTTGGCTCACTGGCCAAGTACACTTCTGTCTTATGTAGTGTGTGTTTACTCATAAATTCATCATTTTGGGACACTCCAGGTTCCAGAGAGTTAATGCTGGAAATGTCTTTTAGAAAAAAATGGCCTGAGGTGATTGCACAGCCATGGGGCAACACGAAGCAGTTCTCTGTGTAACGGATGACGGCAGTATTTATTTTCATTTGAGAAGCAGGGAGAGCCGGGCCTGCCCCAGACATCTCTCACTCCATTCAGAAAGCAATGTTTATGGACAGCTGCAGGGAGTTACTCACAAGAGGCTTAAACAGGGCGGGGAAAAAGGAGCCATTCCTCAAGGCCCACCCAGCCACTGGGTTTTTCAGCTAAAGGGCAGGCTCAGTTTCATCCCAACCGGCTGGTGAAAACTGATCCCAAACAACTGTCAGGATAACAAAAGCCCAGGAGATGGAAAAGATGGTGATAAATGTGGTGGCAAGTTGTTTCCCTGGAGCCGCCCAACTTGCCTCTTGTTTGGACACCTCTTGGGGCTTGCAGTGGTTTGTGGGCTAACGAGGAAACAAGAAAGGGTCATTCACAGGCATCAGAAAGATGTTTGGAAAAATGTTTAAATCGCTTATTGGTTCAGAGGCCCTTTCAACACCAACAGCTCCACACGTTTCACCGGAGATACAGCTGAGCTGCACAAGTAATTCCATGCTCAGTTGAAGCAGCATAAATCCAGTTTGCGCAGCATTTTGTAGCTCCCGTGGTGTTATCTGTCTGTCCATCTCACTGTGATCTCATCTGCCCATGCTGGTTTTTGCTGTTACCCATCACCATGTCAAACAAGCATATTCTGTACAAAACTGCAGGCTGCTCCCTTGTTACGTATGATAGTGTTCGTAGCATTTCCCTTGTCTTAGTGCAAGCAGGGGGATAAAAACTACTCCTAGAAGAAGGATTTCTGCCTTTTAAGATTTATGACTTATCTTAATGTCTTACTGGTACACACCTTTTGTATTTCTTAGATGTGTTTTGGGGTTTTTACTATTGATATACTGGTGGAATCAAAGAAAAGGAGGGAGTTTTCTCATTTTCGTGGCCAAAATTGAGACCCAAAGTACCAGCCCTCTCTGTACAGAAATGGAGCGACACTTCTCCCCTTCAGTTACTGAAGTGTGTGCTCTGGGGTCAGTAAATGTAAGGAACTCTCTCCCACTTCACATTTATCCAAGATTTCAGCAAAGATGATGGCCTTTTATAACACCTACTTGCACAGTTATATGTCATAAATCTTCTGTGACTTAGGAAAATGTAGTGCAAATGATGTGTAGTACAAAACAGTTCCTCTTGCATTCTAGGGAAACCTAAATGCCTTGTCCATGAGTACCTTGAAATTGAAAGCAAGATTATATCTATACTGCCTTCATCTAGACTTTGGTTATGGTTTCATATTAAATACAAGTAACACATTTAACACGTTTCACAACAGGAGTCTAGTCAAACATTAATAAGATTTTGAACATCTATGAAAGTGTTAAATTAAATCTGTTTTATCAGTTATCATAAGGTCAAAGCTCCAGTGGGCCTGTAGGTACTTTGTTCTGCTGCTGCTGCTAAAAAGGAGTTAACAGTATTAACTTTCCAGTACCTGAAGGGGGCCTACATGAAGGTGGAGGAGGGTCTATTCAGAAGGATTTGTAATGATAGGACAAGGAGTAATGGATTTAAACTAGGAAAGGGTAGATTTAGACTTGATATTAGAAAAAAAAATAATCTTTAATATAAGAGTGATAGATCATTAGAATGGGCTGACCAGAGAGGTTGTGGAGGCCCCAGCCCTGGAGTCATTTCAGACTTGATAGGACCCTGGGTGACCTGACCTAGGTAGAGATGCCCCTGCTTGTGTAGGGAGGTTGGACCAGATGATCTCTACAGGTGCCTTCCAGCCTAAAACATTCCATGATTCTATGATTCATTTATGTGCCAAAAGCAGAGAGAGGGTAAAAACATGTAAAAGGTGTTCATTGCTGTGCATTAATGTGAAATGGGTGTGTCATATCCACCCTGCCACTGACCAGTGTCTCACACTAACAAAGAAGGTAATGGATGCTAAGTATAAATGTCTTCCTACACCCACATTTGGTGATCACTTTGACCCCAGTCGTGGGAGAAGACACAACAGCTAAACAGCTCCAAGAGGACTTTCTAATGTGTCTGCCACTGAATTACCCCATTTGGTATTCTGTCTCCAGGGATAGTAAATCTCTGAGACTTCAGAAGACTTGAAACACAAACATGAAAAACATTGCTGAGAACAATGAGGAGCACCATTTTCTGTTCTAGGATCAAAAGGGAACAAAAATGGGAGAAACAGACTCACCAGATGCAACAGAGAAACAGGCTGAACCAAAGAAGTAAAAGATTGCATGTGATGTTTTTTATAGTAACTTCATTGACAGTATCTGTGTCAAGACATTGGTACGAATAAAACACCGAGATTGTTATTCTGCAGTCATGCCTACTCAACAAAGCTGAATTTCAGTCAGGTCCTTAAATCCCAGTAACATTAAGCATGTCCATAAATGTTTTGTCAAGGTGGACTCATAAAAAAATATCTGGCAGCACCACTTCAGTATCCCTCAGGACCTTTCTATCAGGAATGTCACCACTTCTGAAGCAAATGCTTCAGGACAAAAAATCTTTCAAAGCTGTGAGAAAATTAGCCTTTTAGTAGATCCAAAAATAAGTTCCCAAAGAAAGCCACAGTTCTAAGCTCTCATATAAATCTCCCCTTGACATTAAAGGCTGCAATTTTCTTACTTTAAAGACTGTATGCTTTCATTATGCTCTGAGCTTATTTTTCAAGTATGTCTAATAGTGGTGTGATTGGTTTTGAGAAGAGATAGTGCTATGTTGTCTGTTTAAAGGAGCATCCTCCAGTAATGAGATGAACCTCACAGTGAGGTACAAACAAATTGCAAATGAGCTTGTCCCTGGGGATCCATATGTTACAAGTCCAGAGTGTCTGGCATGATGAAGTGAGAGTGGCTGCAAAAGGTAGAGTTGGATTCATCTACAAGACATACAGCACAGGGGAAAAACAGCTTACCCATTTCCTCACACAGTGACTTGTGAAAAGAGTTTTGTCTTTTTTGGGAAGGATTGTCTGGAAGGGCAGACTCAGCCTCTTTACCCTACCTGTCCTGCAGTTTTGCCTATAATTTCCTGCTTTGACAGCCAAAGTAGCATAAGTGTAACGTGGGGTTTCCCACATGCCTTCAGTACACTTAGTTGTTTTATTGGCGTTGCACTGGAAGCTGGTGGATGGTCTGCGGGCCACAAATTCTGTGCTAACCAGCCAGGTGTGTTTGGCCATGGGGACCTGTGTGCTCTTGAAGGTATGCTTCAGCTGTCAGACTTGCCATACTACTATCTGCATGGAAGGTCAGGCTGGGCTTGAGGCAGACCAGACAAGGCCCAAATGCCACGGTGTTGTTAAGGGTGAACAATAGTAAACAGAAGTTCCATGTAAAATGATGGTCCTTGGTTACATGGCCCGAAGACCCAGGGAGCCCTGCAAGGAAAAAACTTAACTGTAGCCTTGGCCCTCCACCACTTTGCCTTAGTTTCCACAAGGAGGAACACACGATCTTAGGCAAGATGGAAACAATTGGACACTGGCCAAGGCCTTACTCCCAAGGCCAGGGGGCAAGAGAATGGACACAGCCTGGTCACGGCAGAGCCAGCTCTTAGCCATTTCTGATGTAGAAGAAAGTCAGTTTTGCCACTCCTTACTATCTGACCCAGAACTTCAAACCAGGGAGTTAGATCACTTTAAAACAACCATTTTTTTTTAGCAGCCATCTTCACTTTGAAGCAAGGTGTGAGAATTTGTATCCACAGGAGGTTTAATCCCACAGATTCAGGTAACCAGACCATCATGGCTATGGCAGCTCTAGACTAGCTATGGGCTGCACAAATCCACATGGGACTGTGGGGACCTCTGTCTACAAAAGGTGCTTAAAAACATGTCATTAGGTAGAGCATGGTTTAATGAATAACAATGTCTTGCAGATCACATGCTTTGTTTTAGCTCCTTTCTGATACAATTAAAATGCTTACACTAAAATAATGTGTGCCCAACATACCTAAAGGTACTTCACATTTGGGAAGTCCACACTGTCAGTTCCTGCAATTCAGCTAGATGCAGCCACATCTTTTTCTCTGCTAACTTTACTAGGCACCTAGAAACTTAAGCTCTAGCTCCAAGAAGTACTCAGCACATTTCTAATAATAATTCACATGGTATAAGTTTCTGCTGGTGTGAAGCAAAGTAGGATATTACCTGGATCTCCACACAACATGGGAAACCTGCGAAGCTGAACTGGGTAGCTATGTTGATCAACCAAAATACAGGGGAGAAGAAAAAAAACGGGAAAAGCTTGATCTCTCAGTTTGCACATGAGACTCTCAGGATATGATAGGAAAAGAAGGTCTTTTAACTTCTGTGTGGTTTATGCTTACCTTACAGGTTCTGACTGAGATTTCCAAAGTTGTGCAAAGTTGTTAGACCACCATCCCTGTTAAAGCTTAGGAACTTAATAACCAAATCTCCTAAGCAGATGTGAAAACTTCAGCCAAAGTATATCATCTGTCATTCAACTTGTTTTACTGTATTTTCCAGTAAGTGGATGAAAACTCAAAATTAAACTTCCCATTATGTTTTTCTGCCTGAAAGTCTGAGCAAGGCAGCTGTTTGTCTTACCACTGCTGTGGACTCACATGTGTTTTCCAGCTTACATGTTGGCATATTCATTAGAACCAAAAAGGCAAATGCTTGCTCTGAACAGCCGTCTTGTTTGAATCTGATCTCACAACGGCCTGTTTTCTTTCAAAATATACCCTTTGAGAATGTTATTACGCTTGTTACAAAGTAAATGAACTTCACTTCCTCACCACCATAGTCATTAGGCTGACAAGGACAGCAGGCGAATGTAATCAGCAAGTGCAGTCAACAACAAACGGAAGCAAAATCTACTTTCTTTTAAATAGCCCTTTCCTAATCACAATAAGAAACATTTAGCACCTTAGACGCTTATTTCCAGTTCAGTACAAAAGGAATCATATCCAAGATACCATGAGATGTAGCCAAGAAAATCTGCTCTAACTGACACTCCATCCATAAATCATGGTGTTGTGGAATATGAAAAAGGAACCACAGTATCTGTTCAAGATAAACAATCATATTTGAATTTTCCTGATGTTCATAGGAGACTCGAGTTGAAGAAGTTATTGGGAAGAATGTCAAGATAGTTATTTGTGGTCCACATATTTTTTTTTTTAATTGCCCTTATATATTTTTGAAACTACACTCACAAAACCTGCCCACTGGAAAAAAAAGTAAATAAACTGATGAACATCCACAGGTTCAACAGATAAGCTATTTTTTTCAGCCTCTCAGGATATCAGGTCTAATAAATTCTGCAACTCACTCAAAAGTTATGTAGCCATCTAAAATCTTTAACCCAATTTGAATAAGTAACATGTGCTTGATTTAGGATAATAATGGTCCCTGCAATACCCTGTTATGGAGTCTTATGAACCTGCTGGGTCATTTCTCATGCTGTGATCCTTCTTAAATACATTTGGCTGTGACTGAATATGCAGATCAAAATCTCTGTAATCTTTATCTGTCATACTCACCTATCTTTCATGGAGTAATTTTGTTGAAGTGCCCCAGAGTAGTGGATCTTGAAGTTTACAGATTTGATGAGATGTAGGAAACACATGCCTCTTAAAGCAATTTTTTATGTCTTTGATCTGGGATGGCTAGAAACATTCATTATAAAATGAGAACACAACAAAAAGACTCTAGGATGTCATGTCTTTTTTATAAATGGATTTACTGTTATAATTGACCTAGTAATCCCTTCTTCAGACCTGCAACTTGTGTCTGAGGTTAGGATGACTTTAAGAAAAGCCCAGACTCTTGGCTTTAGAAGTCCATGAGTTAGTTCATTGACTTTGACTATCAACAGTGGAGAAACAGGTATAGGACACAATACAAAAGGTAAAGCCTGGAGCAGTCACTGTCATGAAAGTTATCATGTTCCCAGGTAACATGGAAATGCTGGGGAGCCTAGCCTTGGAGGCTTAAGTATTCTGGGCCAGATTCTCAGCTGGTACAGACAGTGAAATGAAATTGTTCAAATACATAATGGCTAAAAATACAGCCTGAAATTTCTCTTCTGAGTTTTTCTCTTTGTTTTTGACCAACTCTTCTTAAAGGCACTGTTCTGGAATGTAGGCATCTAAGGCTGGTACCACAGGGGAAAAGGAAAAATCTACAAGCTAGATTTCAGAATTGCCTGACAGCCAAAGAGACAGTTTGATTTACACACTATGAAAAGCCATTGAATTAACCTAATTCATTAATTAGGATTGGGGATTCATCTGGAGAAAAATCCCACCACTATGTTTTTTTTCCAACAACTCCAATCCCGTGGAAAAGTATTGCCTTCCTAGTTATTGAAGGCAATAGGTTGCATGTTTGAAACAGAAGGCCCTCACTGACAAAATGTATGACATAATTAACTTTCTTCATGTGTTGACATGGCCAATACATTTTATCCCTGAGACAAAATGGTGCAATTTTTCCCCAGCATACGTTCAAGAACGAATGTGTTTTCTCAGACACATGCTTCAAAGTCACTTTCTCATACCAAATTACTTTTAGGGTGTAACTCCTTTGCCCTCAGCAGAAATACACTTCCCAAATGAATTGGTCATATCTGTGAGTTTTAAAATCAGATTGTTTGTAATATTTGTGCATTTTCATTAACGTCAGAACTCCAACTGGTGTATCAGTACGTCTGTAATGTTTGGGAGTGCCCTGAATGCATCAAAAATGTCAACACCAGCCTTCTGTAGTTCTAGACTGGAGATTTCCACATGGGTTGGAAAGAAATACGGTCACAAATTTAATAGTTAAATCAAATCTTGGGAAGTTACCAAATTTTCCAGATGTATCTGTCTTGCTGCTGGAATCCCTTGTTGCTTTGCATGAATACTGGGTTTCCTTCTAAATGTGATTACAAGTGTTTGTGTTTAGAAATGTTAGGAGGAAAAAGGAAAATAATGATAGAAAAGTTCTTAGCAGTCAGACCTTCATTCCAGCCTCCTAACACACAGTGTAAGGAGGGACCTCTTCATGACTGCATCGAAAAGTCCTACATGGCAGCAGCTGCACACAGTTTCAGCAATAGTAATGAGTGAAAAATATGTTCGTACCTTCCGTTGGTTGCTTGTTCTGTGACCAACATTGATGTCCGTGGATAACAAGGGTAAGTAAGTGAATGGTTTCCACAGTGGATAAGGTAGCTACTTTCTTTGCCTTTTGATAGTCTTTCTTATATTGTTCTTTACTATACCCCTGTCTGAAGAATTATTCTGAATTAGGTTTAGAATGATTTATTATTTGGACTGCAGAAGGGGTCACAGCAATGGACCGGGATCCTGGTGTGCTGCATTATCAAAGAGAACAAAGTCCTTGCTTCAGAAAGTCTGTAGTCTGTAACTGAGAAGCCTCAGATAAAGACACAGACAGAGAACCAATAAACATAATATGACTGTATTTGCAGTGGTAAATTGTAGCTGCCCAGAATCAGTCAGTGACCAATTCCTCTTGTATGACCCAGCCAACACAGTGGTATGGACCTTTCTAATAACCTGCCAGTAGAAACCATTGAGTGCCTGTGTTCAGAGCATTGTTTGGTACTGCTTTATTTGATAATATATATGAAATCACTGATCATCCTGATGGATCTTGATCAAAGCAAACCTCTCCAGTGACGTAAAATATTAGAAACTATATATGATGTGTTCAGATCATCTTAATAGAAATATAATCTCAGTACACAGGCTCACTGTTAGGGTAAACCATATGAACAAAACTGACGTGTTTGCTTTTTTTTTCCCTTGACCAAAACAGTTTGTAAAACAAACACATCCAAAAGTTTTGGAAAGGTTACAATATCTTAGGGTTTTGTGCATAAATCAGCCTCTAATGAACAGTAGGTTAGCAGGTGATTTTTTTCCAGGGCAAGTTATTTCTCTGAACAACTCTTTTTCTCCCTCCAGAACATATGATAGTGGTCAATGTCTAACATGGATTACCAAAAGAGATGGACAACTTATGTTCCATTTGTGCATGCATTTTTTGTGCATTTGCTACATTAGATAAATCTGTTTTATTAAAACATATCCACACACATAAATTAAGCCTACAACACCTAGGGTTTGTGCATATGTGATGTATGTAAAACAAAGCCACAAAAGCAATCAAATATACATTTAAACCATCTATTAGTGTACTGCAATGTAAACCATTTATGCTTTTGTCTAGAGGAAAATGTCTTCCCAGTCCTACAACCACTCTATTTCAAGGCAGTGCATCATAACACTGTCTCTCCTGTCATGGTGATGATGGATTGTATGGTAAGGTTGCCACTGTAATCCTACAAAAAGAAACTGACTGGAAAAAAAAAAAAATTTTGCAAAAAACATTGGACTTGTTCACAGAAGGACTTTCAGTAGACTGAACAATTATAAGAATTGAAAAATATAGTCTGTTATGTGCCTTGATGTGGATCATGGTCCCTCTGTGCTGACTCTTAATAATCCAAGTGGATCACCATCTGTACTAGAAAAATACAGCCCTGTGAATATCCAGGCAGAGGTACTCAAACCACCCCTGTCTAACTATGCACTGACCCTGTTGCCACTCCTCCATGCTTTTTTCTTATTCATAAAATTTTTGGATTTTTCTTTAGGGGAACATGACAGAAAAGATCCCTCTGGTTTTACTGTAACGAGGTAAGAAATGGAGTTTCTGTTTTCATAGCTACAGTTGTAGCAATATTTCTTAAGAAGTGATAGTCACAAGAGAAATTACAACACCAGGAGGTCCACAAGTTCTCTGTGGGTTTTGATGGTGGTTATTTAAGTGTTTAACTGGGGGTTATTTACCTTAGGCTTTTTACTATCCATTTGTATTACTTCAGTTGGATGTAATGATAGCATCCATTAATGTTCACAGACAAGAATGTGCTGCATGCAGTGCAAATGGATGTAGATCTTTTCTAGACACTATGGACCACTTAGGCCCTTTATTTCCTCAAAACATCACAATTTTATTGGGCCAGCCAGAGTCAAAGCAGTGATATTTGAATACTGCAGGAGTTTCTTGCAGCTGAAAGTTCTGTGATGTAGCTTCAAGCTGAGCAATCTATACTTTAAGGAGCCAATGCAGTTCAGATGACATATTTTCTTTGTTAGTGAAACAAGACTGAAGTGTTTTCCCTTCTGAAGGGAAGAGGTGACTATAGAGGTGCTGGCTGGACGTATGCTTGCACTGTCCATTCACTGGCAAAGACAGCTCCTGGATCCCTGTCCCCAGGTAGTGAATCCCAGTTCCTCATTGTCCCCATTGCATGTAGTGGAAATCAGTTCAGTTAAATTATTCAGACTTAATTGGGAAAAAAAGTGGTTTTAACCCAGGTCATTTCGCTCATTCAAAGCCCAGTGGCTTGCAGGCAGTGGGACCAGCATCAAGAAGGTGAGGGCTTCAAGGGACAGGGAGAGGGACAGAGCAGGAGAAGAAGGGAGAGGAAAATGAGGATCCAGCCATATGGGCAGCTTGAATAGCATCACCAGGAAGGAAAAGGTGGAATATTTTTTCTTGTATTGTGGGAAACTAATGAGTAGAGTACCATTTCAGGACCTGGACTTGAGACCAACCAAGCTAGAACTCAATTGCTGTGAATGGGGCAGAAATACTTTCTAATTAGCACAAGGCTTTACACTGTGATTTAAAGCATAAATCCTCCATTTAAGTCGCATATAAACTAATTAATAGCAATGCAATGAAAATTAGTAATAATTTTTTAAAGGCCACAATGGAAAGAAGCTTAACTGGTGCTTCTTGTTAAGTAAAGATTTCCAAATCGCAAACAAAAATTGCAGCACTTTTATTAAAAAGTCTTTAAAAATTATACAGAACATCTGTCCTTATTCTTTTTAAATATAGAAGATTATTTGCTTCTACTATACTTTCCACACTTCTCATTTCAAGCTTAATGGATCCATTTCCCAAGAAATATTTTGGGGTAATACCTACTAATTTCTGAATGTCACAAAGTTTAGTCCTAATCTAGTCTGTCTGATATCTGCAACATGAAAGAAGGAGCTTGAGGAGAACCAGAGTCAGCCTTGAACATGAAGGAGATGTTGTTCCCATTAAAATCAATGGAGATGTACAATTCACTGTAACTAATGCTTTTGTATATTCGATGTTGAGAAAAAAAACCAGCTTTAATTACTTTGATATTGTGACCATCTGCCAGAACACATATAAGGACATTTTTTTGTCAGGTAATTTCTTAGTTTTCCAAAGCAAATATGATGATGATATGCAAATCTGTTTTAGTTGTTCACCTGAAATTAAATCAATTACACCGAAGACTCATAAATTGTTAAGAAAAAAATATCCAACCAAAGTTTTCCAACTCCTCCGGACACTGCTCCAGTGTCATACATAATTTACAAGTGAAATTAAATCTCAAGACATGGCAGTGAAATTTGTACAAGGCAAAGACCATACTTCGGTGGTGGAAAAATTCAGTTTGCCTTTGAAAGGGATCCTGGACACGTGCAAGGGCTTATTTGTGCTTACATGGGAGCAGAGCCAGACAAAGTACAGGTATGAATGATGACAGCTGTCCTCCTTTGCAGCCAGGGCATCTAAGGAGACTCCCTATGTGGTGTAGCCCTCCTCAATTTACTTTAAACCTTTAGCTATGACATCCCTGTTATCATTCCCTTTTGCCATCACCTCATATATCACAGAAGTGTTATTCATTCATTCATAATTAGAACTGGGCATTGACAATATATTTTAATAACATGTATTCCTTACAAAGGCTGTTTAGTAAGCTAATATTACTAGGTCTCTTTACAATTAATCATAAACTGTCCAAGACATAAATTTACATTATCTTTCTGCTTTTTGATTGGATGAAGGCCCAAGGAGTGCGTATCCTAAGATGAGAACATGCTGGTACAACTGTATGTGTTCGATATCATGTAATTCCATTGCTGCAAGAACAATAACCAAAATGGCAACTTTGCTGGTTTATTGACTTGGTCAAGTGAAAAAGCACCTTTTTCAGTTAGTAGAGAAAAAAAAAGAAGTTCTAGTTAAAACATAATTGAAAAAAAAAATGTTTAATGCTATTTCAGAACTGAGATACATGATGTGAAAACAGTCTTGAAGTTGATAGTATTTTCACTGGCAGGGCTTTTCTGGTCTGAGCTGCATGTTTTTGATCAATCTGAGAGAGTGAAACAAAGAGACAGGAGCTAAATTTTCAAATTATTTTTTTCCAATGACGCTTTCACTGTGGTTTTAGGTCTGATCAGGATTTCTTCACTTGAAAGTTTTCTTATCAGAAAAAGATGATTCACACAAATCTGACTTTCGCAGGTATGGACCAGGTTTGAAGACCTTTTCACTGAGGAAAAAATCTCACACCCTACGGACTAGCCACTAAACTAGTGGTAACATTGGCGGTAACACCAGACAGTGACTTGGACGTGGGAAACTGTCTGTACATCTCCTCCTTGTCCAGGTTAAGGAATTTTCATTTCTGAAAGAAATACAAACTAGTAATCTTCTACTGTGACTCAAATGTAATTGGGTAACAATATAAATTATGAGTCTTGCAAATGCAATGTACATTATCAGAAAGCAGATATTAGGGAGAAAGTCAAATGTATGGAAATGGTAAATTATCACTGGGTTTAAAACTCACTCCTTTTCTGCAAACCCGTCTTCCTAGAGATATTAATCCTGTACAAAGTCCATCTGAGATCACAGGTGCATGAGATACATCTAGCCATCTATCTTGAGGGAGAGGACTGTGAGCTGGGGACTTGTGTCTGCTACATGAGTTTTCTTTAATGAAGCAAGGCACAAAGCCTTTTAAAATAAACATTCATAGAATCCACATCTCTGGGCAATCTATTCCAGAGTCTTACCAGCTTTGTATTGAAGAAATTCTTCCTAAGATCTAGTCTAAACCTACTCTCCTTCAGTTTAAACCCACTACCCCTTGTCCTATTGCTGGACACTTGTGAAAAGTCCCTCTCCAGCTTTCCTGTCAATTCCCGTCAGGTACTGGAAGGCAGTTATAAGATCCCCCTGGAGTCTTCTCCTCTCCACACTGAACGGTCCCAGTGCCCTCAGCCTATTCTCATAGCAGAGATGCTCCAGCCCCTCGATCACCTTTGTGGCCCTCTTCTGGACTCGTTCCAACAGATCTATGTCCCTTTTATGGAGGGGACACCAGAACTGGATGCAGTGTTAGAAGTGGGGTCTCACAAGAGCAGAGCAGAGGGGAAGAACCACCCTTCTTGATCTGCTGGCCACACCCCTCTTGATGCATCCCAGAATGTGGTTGGCCTTCGAGCTGCATGAGAGCACTGCTGGCTCATGTGGAGCTTCTCATCAATCGACACCCACAAGTCCTTCTCTTCAGGTCTACACACTCAGTTTCTTTTCCACAATGTAACATTTTTTGAATTCACCTGGTGAAAATTGCTAAATAAAAGAACTTAGCTACTATAGGACTACTGCATAGCTTTCACCACACAGCAATTCTCTGATTCAGAGAGATGCCTCTTCAGTTCAGGATCCTTTTTTCTGATGTGTCAAAACAGGTCCTGCAGTAGCAAAAAGTGAGAACATTTAATTCTAATAATATATAAATTATAAGCAACGTATTTTTAAGAGTTCCTGGGCTAATTTTTTACAGGAAACATTTATCCAGAATGAAGTCATAAATGAACATTGCTGGCTTCCTTATTTTTGAAATGTGGTAAATTCTTCCCAAATTGTCAGTCAATACATTTCGCAATGTTTCTGCAGAAATCTATCAGCAATCATTTCATCTGAATCTGATTAAACAGAGCAATGTCACTGAGCATGACCAATTTCTCCTTAGTTTGCCCCAAAAAGCCCAACAAGAAAAAAAAGTTTCTAACATTCCTTGTTTCTACTCAGCATTGTATTTGTGTGCAAAATCCAGGAAATAGATCAGATAGGGAACATGAGCATGTTGGGGCTTTCTCTCCTTTGAAAGAAGTTCCTGAAACAGACTCCAGGTATGTGACCCTTACAAAATGAGCTGAATTACAAGCTGTTTGGGATCTTTTGTTAGTCAATCACTTTCCTTTCCCCCATGACTTTACAAACTCACTTAGGCTGGTTTTCTAGTCCTTGGTGTGAAGCCAGGGATATATTAAGGAAGGGGAATCCACAAGGGAGCAGGTAAATGGTTACTGAAGAAACATTTGTGTCAAAACCTGCAGCCACCCAGAAGTAGCTGTCAAAGAGCCAGTGAGCCATAAAATGGCAGGGGTCAGTTATCCATCGGGACTAGTTTTCCAAAGTGAATACAGTAATAAATCCAGTGCCATGCTCAAAAAGAATTTGGATTCCTTAGATGCTGGACACAGATGCTTTCTAAAGTTTCATGATATGATCTTCAAAGATGCTACTGTTGTAAAAATAATATTTTTTTTTTTTTTTGCAAAAAAGAATGCATAAAAACTTGTGAAAATCAACAAACAAAACAAAACTTGATATTCAGCAATTTTTCCTCTCCTAGGCTTGTTCTGACTGAGATAAATTTGTGTTCATTGTTGGGAATTAAATGCACCTCACAAATCTGGGATATGGAAGAACTCTAGTGGACACTGAGATACCAGTTTCCCTCCCTTCCGCAAAATAGTGAAGGTTTGTTTTCACTTGCCACAAATCTTTCTTTTCAGTATGCTTCTGATGCATTAATTTGAGAACTGGAGAAAATAAAAATGCAAAATGACATAATTTGGTGGGATTTTTTTAATTCTATAACACTGTTGGTCTTGTTAATGAACGTGTTTGCCTCCCTGTCATACTGTTTAAGCTTCTTAATTTTGCTTGGAAATATCTTACTCATCTCTGACCCAAAAATTTTCATCACCCTTTTTTCTCAAATGGTCTAGTCAAGTGGAGCCCAGAGCAGTTATTATTAACCTGGATTGAGTTTGGAAGATCACTGTTGTCATTTCAGCCCAGAAAGCAATGAAAGTTTGTCTGCTTTTCTGCACCTATACTTATTGGTGTAATACAAAATATGACACCTGCATATACATCTTGCCTCTCTGACTACAGTCGCCTGATCCTCAAAGCAATCATCTCAGCCTCTGCCTGCTCCAGCCATCAATATGTGAGTTCCTCATAATGAAAAGTGAAAAAGAAAAAAAGGCTGTTTCAGGTTGTTTCCTTAGGAGCTTGAAAACTGTTAGCTTTCATTTAGATTTTCTGATAATATTAATTATTATCTATTAATTTAAGTTGGAGATGCCTGTATTCTATCACACAGCCAGAAGGAGGTCAGCCTGCTCCCCCAGTGGATGAGTGTACTTGAGTACTGTGTAAGGAAAGCCATTTTACTTACCCAGTTTGACTTTTCTGTTAGACACATGGAAAAAGATTGTGCTGATCTCACATGGTCACGGGAAACTGAACAGAGCAGTGGCAGGGGTAGGAAAGAGCAGCCCCTAACAGCAGATGCTTGAGGCCTGAAAGGGTAAGTTAAAGAGCTGAAGGACACTGAATGTACAGGAGTGACCCTGAGGACAGAAGATGAATGTAGGGCAATCTGGGTATAACACTGGAGTGGAGTGCTAATGCCAAGTGTGGGATTCTAATTAAGTCAGTGAGAATTTGTAGAAATTAACTGCGAGATAAAGTACACATCATTAATTAGTGTTCCTGTCTCTCTGAATCCTTCCAAACCAACCTTTTAAAATTATTATTTATATACATTTATTGTCTCTGTTCTTACCGTTGGTTTGTAATTTCTCCAGAAGGGCTTCCTGTCTGGTGACTGTTTCTCCAAGGCTCAGGTCAGTGGACCTTGGCTCTTGACTGAAACACTGAGGCACAGCATTAGTGCATTAAGGGAAGAGGATGGTATTGGTAGAGGTGGCTAACCGAGGACAAAATTTTTAAATGCATGAAAGCTGAAAATTGCTTCAATGGGCAGAAAATTGTTCAGAGTCATACAAGACTTGAGAGCCAGCAGGGGCCTATGGGACCCTGGTAAACTCACCCTTACACCAGCATGCTCAGGAGAAAGGTGGAAGTACTCTTTTCTA
>NW_008592418.1:4300-36398 GCF_000691845.1 Merops nubicus | reverse complement strand
TTCCTGCTGGGAATGGTAAAGGGATAAAAAAGGAGAAGGAAAATACAAAATTCCCACATGATTAGAATCAGACAATAAGAAAATTGTTTGGATTGGAAGATACCTCAAGAAATCTTCAAGTCCATTGCAAAATTTTAATTTTTTGAGGAAAATAATCTCATAAATTTAACAAGACTTTCATGTTATTTTTTTTTGTGGAGGAGAACAACTGATTTATGATATTTCAACTCTCTGGACTGGCAAAAGGATGGTAGCAGGATCACAAGCACAGATTCTGACAGTCCGGTTGGTAGCTGTACACAAAATGGGAAGTTAATTGGATAAGCAGGCACAAATAACCCATATAATGCCAAGATTTCCAAATTTATGCCTTTGAATGCCTCCTGGTTTTTGGTCCAAGTTATTAAGGCATCTCATTTTCTGGAAACATTGAACATTCAAACCTCTGAAAATCTGGCCCTGAAAAACAGATGCAAATCATGCACCAAAAATGTATGTTTCCAGAGCCACCAACTAAATCTTGCTGTGATTTAGATATTCCCTTTGTTGATAATTATTAAAATATGGTAATTGTTACCAGGCCTCTGCTAAATTTCAAAGAAAACTGATACTCACTTTAAAGTAACAGGAATTCTGCTTATTTTCAGTTTTAAAAAACAAGCACATCCCTATCTAGTGATCCTTCTTAATGAAGCATGTCTTGCATCTCCAACTGCCAGGCAAACAGGGGAATAAGCTGTCCAAATTGCTCTGCAGCCAGATACTTGCTCACTCCAGGAGAGCTGCCAGATTGCTCTCATTTGGAAAGATCCAGAGGTGACTTTCATTTCTTCTAGCTGTGGCAGAGGAGTTAGAATTGTGTATGTTTCAGTAGGGCTTTGGGTCTGCAAGGCTGTCTTGTGTTGAGGCAAGTTGCCTGTCACTCACTCTCTCCTCATCATAAGTCTGTTGCTGAAGACACATATCCTAATTGGTCTGTAGTTCAGTACAAAGATTTGATTTCCCCATTCCTAGCTGCTGCCACACATCAGATGATTTGCAAATGAATTAACTATTTTGCACAGTTACCTGGAAGCAACTATAATAGTTGCTGTAGGGGGGGTTTCCCTCATGAAGAGGAAGGATGAAACTCTGTCTGATTACAAAGTGGAGATGTGGCAAAAATTGTACAAAAAATATTTTTATTACTAGATAAAGACTTCCTGGTCACAGCAACAAAGAAAGTATCATAGTGGTGGTTCTTCTAGCTGTATTTCCTGCCTTTAGAGTTGAAGGCAGCTTAGATGTTTCATTGTAGACATCTGAGTCTTATCTCAGACTTCAAGTTTGGTCATAAATATGAATTAGACAGCGATAGCTACTTGAGTGAAAAGACACCCTCCATAAGGAGCAGCCACCACAGCATTGCTGTGTCTTGTAACTCAGCTACAGAGTAGATGTGCTCCAGGGGGTCTCATCTGCCACTCAGGTGAAGATAGTCACACAGCTTGGCACAGGTACTCTGAAGAAGTGATACTCTTAATGGCCTTAGGCACATGGAACAATGCTACAGATTGAATTGAGAGATATTACAGAAATGCAGTTGGGATCCTTGCGATAGGCCCGCAGGTCTTTTTAAAAACAGCAACTAATCTCTTCCTCAGAGGGAAAATAAAAAAAATATTTGTAAGTGCTACATATCAAGGATGTTACTTTTTCTTCACTTACACAGGATCTATAAAAAGTCATCATTATCATAATATGCATTTTCCATACTCAGTAAAGAAATATGATGACTAGTACTAGAGTTGCTTATATAGTCTGCACTTGCCTCAGTGTGCACTGGGGCTATAACTATGCGTGCACAGGTTCATGCAGATGTGCAAAATATTCCAGCAGTTCAAACTGAAATGCTGCTGCCTTCTGCTGACAGCTAGTGGTGGACAGTCCACTGCTCTGTGGCTGGAGGTCCCACACCACACCGCTCTCACAGCCCAGGAGAGAGTCACCACATAGGCAGAGATTTTCACATTTGTCAGTGTAGGCTGCATCCTAAAACTTAAGTAACAATAAAAGCAGTCTCTTCGTTCTTCCAGAATAAAATTCTTTAGGCATATTATAACTTATTTCTGTTTATCTTCATATTAAAAAAAACCTAAACAAACAAACAAACCAAAAAAACCAGAAAATCAGCAGCTCATTTTATTAGCTTCCAGTTTTATTGTATTTTTTATTTTATTACTTTCCAGTAATCTCTGTCATCCACCAGGTTTACTGCCTAGTTTGGTGGATAAGGATCCGTGGACAATTCGTCATTGTCTTTGTATTACTCTAGTCATCAAACATGTATTTATGCATTGTACTCTTGTTGCTAAACAAGAATAATCCAGAGCTGCCGCTCACGTCATCACCCTTGGTTGCCATGGAGATGAGTCACAACATGTCTCTCTCCGGATGAGTTCCCACTCAGGGAGCTCTTCAAGGGTTTTCCCTGCTTTCGTTTCACAGTAAAAAAGCAGCTTTGTGAAGCAAAATTGATGATTTAGTTCTGCTGTGCAGTCAGAGATATAATTCCTCCAGCCGTGCTAAAACCATTATGAAATCGACTTCTGGCCATTCAAATTGGCCATTCAAAAGCTCCCAAACATATATTTGCATGAAAACAATTTAGATTAGAATCTTAAACATTCTTATCCTCTAAAAAAAAAAAAAAAAAAAAAAAGTAGAACAAACTTCCTACTCATTTTCTGTGCACTAGAGTTCACAAAGCAGGGCCTGGTAAGGTCCGTGGGGAGGCACCCACTTGTGTGTCAGACACTCTCTGTGGATGAACTACAAAGGAGAATTTAGATGAAAATTTATGGGCATTTGTGGCTTCCCCATCATTACCATGGGACCCGCACAGCACAAGCACTGCCCAAGTCCATCTGACTCCAGATCAGTCTGTGTGTGATTACACTGCCACTGATTGTGGCAGAGCGCTTGATAGACTTTCTGCTGCACTCCATGCCAGCAGGAGGAGGGCAGGCAAGTCTCGACCTGGATGAAGCCAGAGCGATGAGGGCAGAAAATATATCTCGAAAATGTAATGTTGATGCTAACTGAGTGTGCTTTCTGAAAGATGGCATATAGTTTCCCCCTTTCTCAGCAGAGTTCTAAGGCATGAATTCTCCATGGAAGGTAACACCACCTAGTGAGGCAAGCAGCTATTCAAAGCTACTGCAGAGTGAAGAGGGACGTAAGAAATCCCCTTGTCCTCTGACATTTCTAGTGGGCATATTGCCTCAAAGCATTGCTTTTGGGCACCACTCTGCTTTAGTCAGCTCCAGTCTTCTCACTTAATGCATGAACATCTATCTCAAGCTAGTGGATATAGGACCAGGGCTAGAAAGTTAAATGGTGTAATGCTGAGAATTGCAAAGCACTAAATCCTGGAAATTAGCACTGATAGGGAATGGATAAAAAGCAAAAACTGCAGGTTATGTGCTACAAATTCATGTGTTAGTCAGGTAGTTACAGTCACAGACAGATAATCAGAGGTGATTTTCCACAAGTGGATATTTGGGCTTTAAAAAACAGGTATTGACCAAGTACTCTCCTCACACAGACATATGGTCATAATACACATTTTTCACCTCTGTAATAGGATTTTTGTCAATTCAGAACAAATACCACCAAGTTTTGAAACTCTCCTTAAAAGAAATTGGATATGGATATTGTTGGATTGAGCAAAGTGTTTCATTTTGATCTGGGATTTTTTAGGTAAAAAGATACAACATATAAAAGAGAAAAATGACATAAGCTCAAGGTAGTCTGAATTGAAAACTCAGAAAGCTCATCATAAAAAATGATGAAAAGGGACTGAGATTTGAGCTGTGTCAGACCATTTATTCCTGGTCTACTCTCAAAAGGAGATCCAAAAATAATTGCAGTGATTTCACAAATGACATTTTGATTTCAAAGGATCTACATTTTCCGATTAAAAAAAAAAATCTGTAGCATGAAAGATTTTTAATAGCTCCAGTGAGTGAGAAAACTTCAGCAGCTAGATACAACGTGCAAAGCCTGTGAAGGAGAATGAAAAGTTCCTGAAATGTAAATACAGAGGATTTTCAATTTTTATTTTTTTTTAAAAAAAAGAGGTTTCGACATCACGTGATATTGGAGCGCAAGGGCTGCAGAGACCCCACCCTGCATCTGGCAGGCAAGGAGGTAACTGAAAGCTGCTTCAGTCTCCCATGGGCTGTTTCCTCACAGGTGGAAAGCTCAGGGTAGTGGAGGGGGGGTTCTGAATGAAAGCAGTCAGGAGCACCCAGGGGAGCCCCACAAAGATGACTCACTTGCAAGGGGTGGGGGTGTTTTTTGGAAAGAGGTTAGTGGGGAGCAGGCTGCTCCACTGGCCCTTGGGGACTGGGGCTGTGAATAGACTGCAAGTTTTTATAGCCTGGGCAGGCTGTTGCTGCTCCTCAATGTAGGAGGGAAAGGGAAGGGGAGGAGGGTGAAGGGAGGGAATTGTTTTGGGCTTTGTTTGGGTAATAAAATCAGGAGTGAGAGTTTGGTAGAGTTATCTAGCATGACTGGGTTTTTTCTTGCATGTTTTGCTGACATAAAACTGTGGATGATTTGCTGCAATCAAGGTTTATGCTGAGGTTTTTATTAAATTCCCAATACAGAGCTGTTTAGCAAAAGTCCCTGTGTTTCTGCTGGGAAATGTTGTGCTCTTACTGACAGCTTATTTCACTCAAAGTTGATGTTAGGTGAGAAAGATTATCATAAGTATGCTGCTAAAAGAACAGTTCTGCTACAACTGTTCCCAACAGAGCATTTCCCTGACTTTAGTATCTCCTCCACAGTCTTGGTAACTGTATCAAACCCCACATTTCTGTAACTGTGATTTGCTTTGCCTTTTGCATTATGATTATAAGTGGCATCATAAAGAGTTTGTCACTGTGATGGAAAAGTACCTGAGGTTAATCTCATTTTTCTTGAGAAGTGAGGGCAAATCAAAAGCTTAACTCCAAATCCTATTTTTAATTTGAATATTTTTCTGGAGTTTATTTTAGAAATAAAATAGAACTGAGACAAATGTCCATTAAACAGTGGACATTGTCTGGACTGAATTATTTTCATTTTCTCAAAGCCAAGATCTTCTGTTGACCCAAAATGTATAGCTAATATTCTAAAAAAATATTCCAGCTTCAGCTGAAAATTAGGTGTCTTCTGATTTCAGGCAAAATGATTTCAAATAACAGTATTATTTGTGGAATTGAAATTATACTACTCTCACTGTTATGTTTTTGTTAGTTTTGTTTTTCATGACTGGCTTATTTCCAAACCAAAACTAGCAGGTACTAGAGCAGCAAAATTACAAAAGAAGCTTGCATGAATGCCCTGGGACTGAAATCAGTGTGGCATTTTACATAAATTTGAATATAACACTTTGCTAAATTTCCTGTTGCCTGCAAAGACATGTTTAGATTTGTCACAGATTATTTTTCACATTTATGAAGGAATGATTCAAAATTAAGAGAAGAAAATATGTTTCTAAACAGCTTTATCTGAAGAAACACAAAAGCCAACAAAAGAATCAAAAAACTCAACAAAATAATCAAACTATCTCTCCTTTGTTGTATACTTTGGACTCACTGCATCAAAGAGAAAGTAGGAGCATGTGATGTGTTAGGATCTAAAAGAAGATACAGCAAAGATATATCTTTCATTTTAGGTATGTCCACACGCTCCCTTTGGTTATGTTGTAGGGTGATGTGGCCATGCTAACACTAGACTCTCTGATCCAAATGTTGGTGACTGTCTCTTCATAGTGCCTCAGAGCTGAGCACACGTTACACTGCTCCAGAGATTGTGTAGCCAGCCCCAGTTGCCATGGTTTTGAGGGTGCTGACGATAGCTTAAAGTTAGCTTGAGTATGTCTCCACTATATCGTCATCACTGCCATGTCAACTGACTCATTTCTACAGGATATGTCAAACCTCCAGAGGAAATTTGGTAGTTACTAATGTTTGAAATTTCCTTCTTGTTTTTGCTTTCCATCCCCATTCATGCTTTGTTTCAGACTCACAATCTACAGCAATATGTGTAGGTTATAATATTCTAGTACAGCACCAAACAAAAGTGTGACAAATGGTAATGACAAGGTTAATTTGGGTCTGTGTGTGGACGGACTGTTTGCAGCATGTGACTCAGAGAAGCAGAGAGCTGCGTTAACGTGATGAAACCATTTAACCCAGGGCATCTGAAGGATCCCAGAAAAATAGCTCACCCCCAGTCTTCTCCTCTAAATGATCCCTTTTCAGTACTCATCTCTGTAAATGTGGAAAACTTAAGTTCAAAATATGAGCATTTGCTGTTTTGGAACTGGCTTGAATTTCTAAGGATGTGTGAGACAATGTGTTACTTTTCTGGCTGTCCCATGCCCCTGTGCTCCCCAGCTGGTGCTCGTGAGCACTGCCAGGCTCTCTGTCCCAATTGCTGTCCCTTGGTGCACACCGAGGTCTATGGGTTTGTTTCCATGCTGGTGGCTGACTGTGAAAAGATGGCATTTCCAGTTGCACAAGTCTATGTCCTGTTCCTTCTTTATCTTGTGTGTGTGTTCCAGCAGCATCTGGTTTTGTGACTCTCCCACCTGATTCCTACATTTCTAGCTGATGGTGGGGTCAGATCAGGCTTCCCATTAAGCAGCACAACTTCTCTTCTGCCTCCCCTTGCTGTGCTGCACACGGTGAGTATCCCCACCCTGCACCGGCTGCTCAGGGCTGCTGAGTGCCAGGGTACCAGCAAAGCCGTGGAGCTGTGCAGGCAGATAAATATGTGATGCCCCAGGTATAGCATCCTGCCACAGCCTCACTCCTTTGTCAGACCCATGCCAGAAGTAAAGTGAGAACCACATCACCCTATGAGTGGAACCTTATGCTTCGAGCAATTGCAGCCTGAGGTCTCTGATTTCCAAACTGCTGTGACTGGTGGAGCAAGGAGCCTGTAAATAAATTATGCCAGACTGAAACCTTACTTTGAGTTTTGGATTTCCAGCGTTTGAGCTGAACTTCATTAACCTATAGGAACTTAATTCCTTCAGGCAACACCTGAAGACATATAGACAAAACTGAATTTCAAGGACATCCTCTCTCCCTTGTGTTCACTTTAAGTGACAGCATCAAAGAAATGTTTCTGAGTTATGAACTCTGTGCCAAAGCATCCCTGGCAAGTAATTTCCTCCCTTTCCTGAGTTTCAAAACAGGTAGGAGACAGATTTATCTGTGTAGCTGGTATGTGTTGTAACTGGGTGAATAAGTAGAGGTGTATCACAGAAACCATGACTCAGAAAAAATAGTATCGAACATGTGGGGGCAAAAGTGTGTTTTCAGTAAATGAAAGATTAATGAAGCTTTTGTGTAGGTGCCTTTTTATTGCCTCTAGGACCAGGTTAAGATAAATAGCTAGAAGCAAAATCATTAAATGCCTTTTTTTTTTTTTTTTTTTTGTGTTAATCTATTACATGTAATTCTTGAAATAATGAAAATACAGAGAAACTAAGGCACCTCCGCTGCCATAGTTATAATGCCATTTCTCTTGTACATATGGGATTGTATCCCATGCTCACAGGATGTTCCAACCTTTTCACTGCTAGAAGGTACCAGATTTTGTAACTCAGGCCGGGCTCAGGAAAGTCGTGTTTCACCAGCAAGTATATGAAATAGACATTTATAGCCAGTCTTCATGTACTGCAGCAGTGCAGCTCCTTTCCCATCAGAGAACTGGAGTTAAACACCTTATGGGGTGCATGTTGGACTAGAAAAAAGTGGCCATATTTTCTTTCAATGACAAGAGGCATTCATAGATGGGTCTGTAAGAGATTACAAAATGCTTTTATTTCACCCAAGAGGTAATTTTCTCTGTTTTCTGGGACTGTTTCCTGGGACTGTTTCCTCACTTACGTTTGCTCACGAACTTTCTCCTTTCAGGTGACAGCAACAGTGTCCCACAAGAAAGTATTTCTTAGGATGGTCATGGCTATGAAAGAGATGTGGGTCCCTTACGTTATTTGTAGAGTTTCTCTGAAGAAATAACTTGTGCTCCAGCAGGTCAGATTTGTTTCATACAACCTCTGTGACACCTTGAACAGCGCTGGTGCTCTTATCCACTTGGAAAGCATGTAAGAATCAGAGCTCCCTTTTCTGGGACTCGTTCCACTCCAGAAGGTTGCACAGTTAGGCAAGCTTTGGCCTTGTTGTTGCTGACCGCCTGGATGTGTTTCACATCAGGGAGAACGTGGGGGCAGTAATGATTATAAGATACACACAAGAGAGTCAATAATAGTGCCAAAAGGCAACAAACAAAGGAGTATTGAGACAGGGTTTGTTTTTGTAAGATTATACTCAATTCAGTCATTCTATGACTACATATATTCTTCTGTTTATTTATGTAATAAGGCTCTGGCAGATAAAAAAAAATGGAGTCTTTCCAGATGTGTGAAAAGGCAGTTACTTGGAGAGAATTTTATACACCGTTTTGCTGCAAGAGATTTTAACTGACCAATCATCATCAAGAATATTTGGTTTTTCCTTTCTAAACCACAAAAACCTTAATGGGGAAAATCGTCCTGCATATAAAGCTATAGCAATATAAATATTTGACAAAAAACATTATTGAGATGGCTCTTGGGAACCTCTGTTTCTGTAAACTTTAAGGGCTATAAGGAATATACATATATCCTTCTTCCTCTGTTCTTTCTCTCCTTCCATGAAAGGCCAAAATTGCTTCCAGTTATGGCTGTGAGGCTGGGCAAGTTCATGAAGCTTTCCTTCCTTGCCTTGCCCTAAGAACACAATTTTCATCCTCATATATGGCATAGCAAAATGTGTGTTAATGTCTGACGAACAAATGTAAACATTTAAAAATGAGCTGAGAAAGCTGTATAATAGCAGAGCCAAGGAGGCCACCTTGAAGCACCTGCGTTTTAAGATCTATGCTTTTAGCAGCACAAGTACGAGTATTATAGTTCATTTTTGAAAGGAGAAGAAAATATTTTACATGTCTCCTAAAATGTGTAATCACGGTATACCTCTGCAAATTAACCCTTATGAAGACAATTGTATGAAGGGCCTTGTTACAAAGAAAAGTTTTATGACCCCCAACATCACTGATCATTTGCTTTGGAGCATTTTTTCTTACCATGGGACTTTCTGCCCTTCTTTTATGGACAAGGACACAGAGAAAGAAGCTCAGGATCTGAAACCTCAGTCTTTCCTCTACAAGAGGAGAGCTTAACTTGGATTACATTTTTTTTTGTCAGATTTTAGAAGCTCACATAAATTTAAAATAAGGACCTGAGCTTATAATTCAGTGAACACCCTCTGGGAATTACAGCCTGAAGCCTGAAGGGATAAGGTTAGGGAAAGTAATGGTAGGCTGTTTCCTGAATCCAGGATGCCTCTCTGGCTCCTCTGAGAGCCAAAAGATTGGGAGATCCCTCTGATCTGTTTTTGAGGAGTTTGTCTGTCTTAGATATCCTCCTCTCTGAAACCTCTTCAGCTTTGAAACAGATCATAATATTTTCCAGAACTGAACTTCACAGCTGTCTCTGGTAGGACAGAGAAGGCCTTTTGATCTCTCACCAGAAAAAGGTGAAGCCATTCACAGCTCTGCTGGGCCTTGCTCTTCACCCTGAAGCTGACCAGTGACTGTAGGCTCTGACCCTAACTTCACACAGCTGCTTTATGCAGGATGCATTGTAAGCCTTTAGAAAAAAAAATTTGATGCAGCTGAATTGGTTTCTTTCTTTGTCCCCTTTCAAGTGATGTCATTATTTTGAATTTATGTGGTTAAACTAGAGTAGCCTTAAATACAGTATCTTCATGTGCCAGGATATTGTGGGTTTAGTGAAAGCTCACAACAAATCAAAGTATGAAGCTCTCTCTCTTATGTCTTTATTATCAAGTTTAATAAATTTTTAAATTTAATTACTTGTATAATCAAACAAAGGCTCCATAGTCTCTCGGTATATTGCACAGTTTTAAGTCCCACAGATACTGCAGAAGGGGGTATGACTTTTCTATAAGCCTTTAAGGGATTTAAATACAATCACGTTTCAAAAGTCAGTTCAACTGGAAATGTAACTGGAAGTCATCAAACAAGATTGCTGTAAGATATAGTACCTGGCTATAGTGTGCTTGTGTGGGAATAATGAAGGATATTCTCTTCAGACAGCCACCACACAGTCTATGTTCTCCTCCTCATAGTGTATCTTAAGAACAGCACATACTAAAGTGTTGCAAGCAGCTAAGCATCACTTATGTCTTTACAGGCATCCAATATATGACCCTTTTGGTGCTCTCTTTGCAGGCCATGTTGTGTGCAGATACTGTCTACTAAAAGTATCTTCTGCATTCTGCTGAAAATATTCTTCCATCAACAGTGTCCCAGTCTGACATCGTCTAGTATGTATATGTTAGAAGTATACCTTGACCCTATTTGGGTTTTGATGCATGGAGTAGTACAGCTTTTCCAATTGCAACATACAATCTGTAGTTGCACCAAAACTTCTTTGGAAGAGACTGGTAAGCAGGAAAGAATTAAATGATACTAAGGGTTATGCCATTTCTAAGAAAAAGTGTAAAAATATTGAGTAAAATGAGTAATGACACTCTTGGCTACAGTAGAGATCTGCCTAATGTTAATATTGTAAAAATGTAAATCAAAGGCTTGGAATATCCTTGTCGTGCAACAGTAACAGTCAGATCTGCTACCCAAGAGTGAGTGTATTACAGTGCTCAGCCAAGCCAAAATCAATCCCTCTTACTGCAGTTTCAACCTCTGTCAGACTACATGTGTCCAAAACAACAGACATGTTTCCTGTGAGATCTTGGTCTTACCCTATTGGTGGTCAGGGCAGATATGGAGGGATTAAGCAGAGCCTTTTCCATCAACCCAAGCACTGACAGCCTCCCATAGGCTAGATGATGTGTGCACAGAGTCGTTACATTTGTGAGTGTGAATGGAGATGATCACATTAGTTACCCCACAGGATTGTAGCTTGCTTGTGTCTAACAACAACAACAACCAGAGTTCTCCTGACAGGAAGGCTCAGTTTCTGTATAATAAAGAATTACTCTCTATGTGAAAGTTCTCAGTTTACTCAGTGGACAGCTGTTGGAAAAACAATCTGGAAAGTAGCATAAAAGATCAAGATGAGAAACTTCTTGACACGGAATCAGAGTCATTTCAGAACATCTGCATATTTCCCAAACACAGGCTGAAACAGTAGAGTTGTGTTGTCCATTACAGAACATCCCTGAAATAACAAGCTCAGAAAAGAACTAAAGAACTAAAGAACTAAAGAACTAAAGCCCCTTTCCCAGGAAGGGACAGCAGTAAGTCCAAGGATGCTCTTTGCAAGCCTAGGTTCAAAAACGATAAGTTGGAGGGAAAGGCACTTGTGTTGTAGACTTTGTTTTTTATTAATTTTATTTGCTCTTAGATGCTTTAATTCTAAAATGTTCTAGTGGGGGTTTCCATCAAGGCTTTGTTCACCACTTCAGTCAGTGCTTACTATGCTGGGATTAAGTCCAAGGTTTAGTCTAGTTTATTAAGGAAATCCCAGTAAAGAAATGCAGGCAACTACCCCACCTGATCTATGATGGCTAGAGGTCAGAGAAGGAGGTGAGTCTGGAGAGGCTACAGGAGTTAGAGGCTCTGAATACACTGTGTGACTGGGAAGGGCACAGGGTGACATCATCTCTTGTGCACCACCATCTCGTTCAAGTCAAAGAAGACAGAGGTAGAGCTTGCAATGTAAAGCAACTATGATAAAGAAACCTATCTTGGATTTTATGAAATCCATTGCAAATGGCCATGGAAGAGTTTGTGTAGTCAGAAGTCTGTGCCTGGCAACTGCTCTGTTGATGTCCATCCTAGACCTTGTGCCATCAAAGGAGGAGTTGGTAGGAACTGTAAGATGAAATTTCCCCAGTGAAATTCAGCCTGCCAGCTGAGACTGTCAATGAGACACATTTAGAGATATACTGTGAACATTTCAAGCAAAATTAGAGGCACAGGCAATCAAAGAAGTCCTTCCACTAGGATTTCCTGGGTAACAGGCAATTTGCATCACTGTCTTGAACCTGAGCAGTTAAACTCTGCCCTAGCTGACTTTGGTTTTCAAAGTAGGTGGTCTGAGCAGGAACTGCTGCTCCTGAAGAAAAATGCAGGTGGCTGACAGCTGAGCTCGATTTGCAGCTCCCCAAATGGCAATGGGGCACAGTCTAGCTGGGAGCCCCAGCAGCTTTATCTTCCCTCCAAGCACAAGTTCCCACTGCCTGTCCCCCAGCATACCGTGCAGCCACAAATCCTGCCCCTGAGCTCCCTCACTCTGCTCAGTTGTTAGCTTTCACACATGATTTTTTTTGCTTGATTTTACAGTGCTGAGATTTCACCAAGACTGCAGTAATTTCAAATTTTGGCCCATTTAGCATCAGGACAACTGCCTATGTCCATTTATTACAAACATATGTTATGAATTCAGTTAAAACAACCTCTTATTTTCTCAAGTCACAACAATAACACTCCAAACTTACTTAAAGCAAACATCATTTAAAAGCAATATTTTTTTTTAATAGCAAATCTTCTTTAGTAGTGGGTCTGAGATCAAAAGCCATAACATAGGCTAAATGAAACAACAGAAACTATCAGAAAAGGTGAAATCATGGTGTTTGCAAGGTTGTCTCGGTCTCTGTCTTCACTCTTCCACTTTTTGTTTGGTTTTATATTTAAACCAAAACAAAATGAAAGAAAAATAAATAATAGCAAAATAATGCAATGCCCAGAAGTAAGGATGTCCCCCACAGCCTGCTTGAAGCTTTTCTGCATCCTTCCAAGCCTCAGTTTGTGGGGGTGGTGGCTGGAACCAGTGCCTTCTTGCAAGCACAGTTAGCATTCACTTGTGTGCCTTTGGTTTATTTCAAAGCAAGTCATCCCACAGTTTCAGAGTGGTCTAGAAACAGGGACAGGCATCCTGAAGCGACTCCCCCGGGGTGGATGATGCCACACACCCGCTCTGCGAGTGCCACACTCGGATGTGATCCCTGAGGTGAGTTTCCACTATCAGAGCAGCTGAACGTTCTGTAATGAGACAGACCACTGCCATTCAATGTCACACTCTTTAAGAGAGCCAAGTTGAAGCCTCAGTCACCTTTTTTAGAGATACTAGTTGGTGTAGCAGAAAGCTTTTCTATCTCTTTCATCAAGCAGAACCAATAAGCTTAACAAGTTTGGGTGTATGAGATCTGACTTATCAAAATGAAAGAGAAAGGTTTTTGCAATGCTCCTATCTCGGGTCAGCACAAGTCAATACTGTTATAAAGGTTTGGCACAGTTTTTAGACAGTGGCCAGTGCTGGCCTGTGGTTTTATCTGTCAAACACAGCTCAGAAGTTCAAAGTACTAGTGGTGTTACCCTGCTGAATGGAGAAGGCCTTTTGGTGCCAGTGGGTAGGGAGGGTATAACATAGTATGATTAGACTGGTTTGGAGGAACAAATTAACTATTTGTGAAGAGCTTTCATGCACTGCAAAGTCAGAGGGACAGCTTTGTAGACACCTGCCCTGTGGCACAATGCCCTCACAGCTTGGTTGATTGATCAGGATGAGTCCAGTTCAAAAAAACCCACCTTCATTGCTGTCATTCCACAGGAAATGTGGAGCAGAAAGCTGAAGCACTGTCCTTGATTACTATAGCGTTCTGTAACTTTTGCTACAGACTTTTGTAAGGAACCGTACATGGCATCAAGGTCTCCCCACATCTTGCCCTTTCAATGTGTCGGTTCCTCGTGTTGTCACCAATACCACACAAGTGTGACTGTCAGCATAACACCAAAAGCTGTGACCCAGGCACAGCGGAAAGCTGCAGACTTTAACCTTCACTTTCATGTTTTTTCTTTAGAAGCTCATGGTGGGGAGCACTTCTTGTTGGCAGGCAGGGAGAGGGAAGGATAACACAGACCAGTTGGTTATGATAATTTCATAATTATCATAAGGTCATTCACAAGCCATCCAACTGGTCTAAATTCCCAATATTTTCCATACCTCAGTCAGCTTGTTTTGTACATAGTTTTCCTTCCATCATGATCTCACCTGAAATGTCAAAGAAAATCTCCCTATGTACCATGCTCTTGATGACTTTCATGAGGAGTACCCTTCCACGAGCAGCGTGAGATCTCAACACAAGGCCACAACAGAAGAGTTATTAAATGTTTCTGCATTTCCACAGCTTTTGAGTGCATGTGGGCAGGTTCCCAGTGTGTGGTAATTGACATTGTCCACCAGCCTGTAGCAGGATGCCATTCTACCCCAGTTGTGCATCTAATCCCACTTTTGCACTCCCATATACAGCTCTGTGAAGCATCAGCTGCAAATGATGCTACTTAGTATATTTTGAAAGGCATCTTCTACACACAGTGGAAGGCAGCTCTCAGTCATTCTCCACTTGATAGTTATTTAATACATTTCAGCTCTGGTTTCAGTTCTACATTTAGATTTACAAAAAAAGGATTCCTGACATTTTGTCATTTTTTTCATCCATGCCTGTATTCCCACTTCATCTCACATTTCCTCAGCTCATGACAGCAACTCCTGCTATGACATGATAAAGCCATACACAAAAAACCCTTTCATGGCTACTTCACATCAATATCTATTTTTGAGAGAGAAACTGAACTGAAGCTTCATGGCTCTCTAATTCACTTTTTCTCCTTTTCAGATATTCGATTGACAGGGATGGGGTACAGACAGACACACTGTCACCTTCAGTTTAAATGCCCCACTGGGACATAAATTCAGAATGAAGTGAGTAAAAAAATTCCAGCCCATTCAAAATCTAAAATATATTTAATATATCGACAAGATAAGGACAATCATCATCTCCTTTTGTGAAGAGAAGCTTGATGCTTGCAAAAGAGCTTTTGTACTGAATTAAAAAGGGGTTGTGGAACCCTTAAATTTGTAAAGTTTCGACTTGCAGTTGTTGCCTGAATTCCTAATTATTGTTGACCTTTTACCTAGCAGGTATCTTTCACCTATCTGTTAGTGATAATTCTTGTATTTGTTTGCTAAAACAGCTTAGGAGATGCAGACTTTCTTCTCTTAAACCTGTTTTAGCCAAGGTGGGGCAAGTCAGAAGGTCGCAGTGTTTTTCCCTTTATTGTGTTGATTCTTTGGCATGTAGCAGAAGAAAGAGAGATTCAATGAGATTCAAAGATAAGAGTTCAAAATGGAAGCAAGAAAATACTACTTCACATTTTGGTACCTATTATATGATACATATGTTGAAGCAGCATGAAGAAAAGGAAGACTAGTGAATGATTCAGAACAAGATCAGATTTGACAGTGTATTCTGAAGACAACAACATGAAGATGCAAATGTTAAAAGTCAATACCAGAAATATTTTGGAAAGGGCAGAAACCCTGTGCCTCAAAATTTTATCTACCTGTCTTCAGGAATAAGAGGAGACCTTTGTAGATTTTGCATAACATTTCAACTGTTTTATTGATAGCTTTGTCAGATATAGTTGGTGTTGACCTTCCTCAGAGAGAATCTTGAAATAGCCAGGCTTCTGGATCCGCTGAAAAACCTTATAATATTATTAACTGCACCTCACCTAAACTTTTTTCTGGAAATAGTTTATCTTAGCCTAAACATAGCCTTCCAGAGATATCAGATTCCTTCAAATCCATTTAGTTTCTGACAATTCCAGCTTTTGCCAGGTGCAAGCTCTCTGCCCCAGTCCCTGTGCTCAAAGGATGCTGCTCACTGGATGGCCACCTCCTTGGTTTTCCTGTACAAGTTATGCCCTTTGGAGCCCAACTGCTGCCAATAGGACTGAAAAAGTGCTGTCAATTAGGCAGTGATCCTAAGCATTAGATTCATTCAGTATTTAATCACTGGAATTATTTTACTTTCTGACTAACTGAAGTAATACTGGCTCAAACTTGGACAGAAGTGAATTTTGGTCTGAAGTCAATATATACAGAGCCATGACACAGAGGAGGGCAGTTCTAGCATAGATCCATTCCTTTCTCACCCATGAATCCTCTGTGCCACCAGAAAGAACCTTCATTAGTCTCCTGTCCCATTCAGTTTACTTCATCTGACAAAAGAGATAACATTCTTCCTTACTTCAAGGAGGAATGATCACCTTTAGGAAGGTGTGAGAGTTAACACATAAGAAATCACAAAAATACTCCATGAACACAACTTAATAGACAACCTATTCACACTGAGCAGCTTGATCAACTTTCCCATGAGCTGAGGGTGAAAAAGCATATCCTTGCACAATCACACCTCAGACATGCGTCTACCAGCGTCAGTTGCTCTCTACAGTAATGTCAAGCTAGTTCCACAGCCAGTGCCAAATTCCATGTCCAGCTATTCCCAGAAGGCTAGGATATGAATTTCAGACAACATATATTTTGACAGCCCAGACTGGCACACCCACTGACCTCATGGGGAGGTCTGCACATACTTCAAGGGTAGAATATTGCTTTTAAGTAGTAAATTGTTTATCTGCTTAATGCCTTCATACAGTCAGTGTTGCTGAGTAAGAAGATATGTTGCCCTTTTTGGTCTCTGAGATTTCTCCCCCGTCTCTCCTGTTATCTGTTCTCCCCCTTTTTGCACCCATCCCTTCCTCCTTCAGTATTTCCTTCCATGTAATAGCTCCCAGCTACCACCATGAAGCAAAGAAATACTTTGTATCTCCATTCTTAGGATAAAACCTGTCATTAGACTAAACTTATTCATTCAAGATAAACCAAATGAATTGAATTTCAACTAGATATGATTTACATGCCCAGAGAACTCACCCTCTGCAAACCCTTCAATTTGACCAGGCTGGTATTACAACATTTCAGGTTAACTCTCATAAGTTCAGGTGACATTCAGGCATTAAATTTGATATCTAAATATGTTAAGTGAATCCCAAACTAGACTTTCAGACTGTGTGTAAGCCTAAGAAAGCAATCCTGCCACAGTTACATCAATAAAGCATTTTGCAAAATTCTCTTGCAGTCAGTGTCATTGCAGAAGTATATTGACATTTAGTTTCTGTGCATTTCCAAGCCTCTTGCTGATACAATGTCTGTGTTTTCAGATTATTCTTTCCAGTGAAAATGTTGCTGAAATTGCCTGTTTCTTAGAGTAGCTGTGCTTTATTTTTCTTGTTCAAAGCTGTTAAATAACAATAATTCTTTTCTTCATTCTTTACTTTGTTGGTCAAAGGGTTTTGGCCCTGGAGGAGTGTGGGAGAGGAAATGAAGGAGACTAGTAGGGATATTTTCTTGGCATAAAATGCCCGAGACCTCTGGGCATTTTAACAAAATAGAAAGCATAACAGGAATAGCAAGGTAGGGTGTTGTAATATTTTACCAGAAGAGGAACCAAGGAGGAAAATAACACAGGCTTTGCCCCTTCCTCTGCAGTTCCACCCATGCTAAAATACAGCCTGAGAGAATATGTAATCCATCTCATACACAGTGCAAACATCCACAAAGCCAGGGGTGATTCAAGGGGGAGATTTTGAGAAAAACAGAGCAGAGTGAAGAGAATGGCAGTCGGCACACATCCACTTGCTCTGCTCAGTTCATGTGACTGTGAACCTGGCTACTGGGGCTAGCCCTCTTAACAAGGACTTCGACACAGACCCACACAGTAACGTCGGTGGGGGGGAATTTCGATTCACCCTTGTAAAGCCACAGATAGAGCATTCCAGCAAACACTTCTTACCTCTGTGTGGACAACCAAAAGCGGTTCCAGAATGGGACCCACCTCTATGGAGGACATGGCATTGGGCTTGGTAGTGGGAAGCTCCTGTTTTGCCAGTATGGGCAGTCTACCACTAAATTACCTGTCATCTTGCCAGGCCTGGTAACTGCCATGGGATTTGTCCCCAGTCCTTTGCTGCAGAAGTGAGGTGACAGGGTCAGAGCTCCTTGCACCCTGTATGCCAGGCACAGGACTCAGTGGTGATGATGGCTCACTTGCATTCACCATTCCTGGAAAGGGCTCTTGCACATCGCCCCAAATCCCCACCTGTGGAAACCCCAGAAGGTGGGACATATTTACTTCCCTAACTGCATAGTGTGAGCAGCTTCCCTTGACTAAAGAGCTGCTTAAAAAAGCACAGACGGCTCTAAATTAAGACTCGAAACCTCAGTACAGTGTAAATTATAAATATAGAGAGAGGGATAACAGGGGTGGGGAGGCCTGGGATAGACTATCTTCATACCTTTGGCAAACTTTAGCAGATTGGGTAAATAATTGAGAAAATGTGTGTGGTGATGAAGGCGAGGGGAATCATCTCCCTGGCTGCTGGTCTGCCATGAAGTGACCCACATCACTCCTGTGAGCTCAGAGAGCTGCTGAAAGATAAATAAAGGGAGGATCTGGGCCTAATTTACTCAAGAAAATGAGAAATAGCTTTAGGAAAAATACACTTATTGATTCTTATGCTAAATGTGTTTGTTTTCATAGCAGCAGGTGAATAAAGTCAATGAGGAACTTTAATCACTACCAGAGCAAGTACACTACTGTGGCTATAATTGAGAAATAATTAATTTTAAAGTAGTGCAAGCTACATTTTCTCAGGTTGCTCATTACATGGCATTTATATGTAATCACTCACACACACACAATGCATCCTGGGACATATTAAGCATTTCATTTTTGTGTGTTTAAAAAGGAGCTTCTTGCTGTTAAATTGCTCACAGCCCTTCCAGAATCCATCAGCATTTATAAAGCCATTGCCAATGTTTATACTAACAGCAGAGGTGCTAACAGATCAGTAAAACAATTTTCCCTCAGGTCTGAGCAGGATTTTTCCGTACTTTCCCAAAGGAATCTAGAAGGTAATCGACAATATTTAACAAAAATGAATTGATTGTCAAATACATTCTGCCCGTGCCAGTCCTGTGGTTTCTTAGGTTATGATTGTTATGGTGGCTGTGTCTTTCTCTCTCATACACAGGTATGTGCACACACAAACACACACAAACACAATACATCAGACATCGGTAAAACATAACTACTTTTTAGGACTGTAATTAGTCCAGATTATGATAGCTCAATAAAGCCCCTAAAGCAAAAAGCCTTAAAGGCTTTTTCTCATCTTTCCAACTTGTAGCTTGCCTGATGAAGGCTTTAGGCACTCTTGCACCAGAGGATAATTGCTTTCTTCCATAGGCAAATGCAAAATCCAGCAAAGACATCCTGCCTGCATGATTGCCATCAGACTTCGTGCTCTCCTTACACAGGATGTCATGCAAAGCCACTGCCTAGTCCGTCCTGCAACTTCTATGTAGCTTTAAAAAGCACAAAAAATGAGAAAACACTGCATGGCAGGCTGAATGGATGCTTGGTGCACCATGTTTCTAACAGACAGAAGTGCAATGGTGTTTAGACGTCTTTACCCAGCAATTTTCAGTTTAAGGAGTGTCTTCATTAGGTTTGAAAAGCATGACCTACCATCTTGTCCAGGGTGTAACTGGGCAGGATCCCTTTGGGTCCTCGCCAGGAGAGAGCATCAGAAGAGCACAAACAGACATGTAATGGGTACCAAAGCAAGCCTGCATCTGAAGCTACGCCTGGGCTGGCCTGCAGTGAGAATTACGCATATTGGCTGAAATGAAATGAGAAAAAACATATGAGTAGTGGATTCAGGAAACATAAGGGCACCCAGAAAATCATAAGAGTTTCTCAGTATTTGTCAGGGACATGCAGCAATGACAGTGTAATTATACCAATCCTAGAACCAGGCAATATTTTAAAGAACATCTGTCAAGCTAATAGGTGCAGAGATACTGAATGTTTTTGGTTTATGACTTAAAAATCGCTGTTCAGCAACAACTGTTCTTTCTGAAGATGTGAAATTTGCACTTCTGAATGCTTTTTTTAGGATTCAATGTCTTAAAGAAAAATCTAAATATGCACATTATTAACCTGCACTGACATAATTTACTGAAGAAAAATTTCAGATGACATGATTATCTATGCAGCATAGGAACTTAATGTGTTATATTTCCTAATTAACAAATCTTTCTCACTATTACAAGAAAAGAAGAGTCTTGGAACATGACTTATTATTACAAGCTACTCCCTAGACTTGTATATATTCCATTTCTGAGGTAGCAAACCGTATTTCAGGAAAAGCAAAAACTGTAAGCTGGAATCCAGACAGCATTTTGTAGTTGCTTTAGAGGCTTTCATCGAGTTTTACAAAGGCTAGTTACTTCAGTGGTTCTATACCTACTTACAAAGATACAGCATTCAATACTTTAAATTAGTATGCTGAAGGACACGTTTGGTTAAGCGAATCTCTTGATTCTTCACCTTCTTTACCTGGCTATTGTGGCCAGCCATTTTCAGGTTCAATATATATCTCAGCACATGACATGTAGGATACATTCTTTTCATACCTTCATCCTCATTTCTAAAAGTCAAATATTCATCTAAAGATGTGTGGTCAAATGTAAACCCTGAAAATAAAGTACGTTTGATATTACAACACTTTTTCAATATCTGAACCACAAAGTTTCACATACTGTCTTGACTAATTTTTCCTTTTATACCTTTCTGACATTGATAAGCCCTAGCTGGTTTACAGGTTGTGTCCTGATAACATGCTTTGTTGTCATCACAGCGTCTGTAATTACTTCTATCCACCAAATATGTCTTTTCTTCCCTCCTTATGAGCAACGTGCTTGGTATTTTTGTGGAACAGGCTCATTTCCTGAGAGGAAATGTGTTTCATATAAAAAATATCCACTTTGATCATCTCGTTTGTACATCTCCTAGTTTGTTCTCTCTTTGTTTTCCTAATTTCTCTTAAAAAAAAAAATTGCCTTTTAGAAGTACAACAGTCTCACCTATGGTAGCTCCACTATTTACATGGAACTGTAGTCCTTCCAATCATCCCATCTGCCTTCAGTTCCATGATTACTTCCTCCACTGTGCTTAAGAGGAAATATTGTGTATGATTTGTACTTTTGATGTCTCCTCCTGCAGAAAGTTACCTGCAGATTCCATCTTGCAAGCAGCCTGGTGAGCTTGTGAGGGTGTTTGTGAACACACGGGTTATTGCAGTGCATTTCTTTAGTGATGGGCCTGAAACAGAGCCATTTTGTCTACCTACCAGGGTGCTGGCTTTAGCACGTCTGTGCTAGCAGCTTTGTTCCCAGCCTCATCTTTCCACTCTTTCTGCTGGCATCCTCCTGCCAGTTGGGGAATCTCTTTGCCAACTTCTTTTGGTCTTCATTGAAATTGAAAGACAACGCCAACATTCAGTGGATGTATTTTACTTCTGGGAAAAAACTAAGCAATGCGAACTCTCTAAGCAGGTTAAGCAGTCTCAGGAGCTAAGACAAAAGCATGCAAAGTGTCCAATCTAACTTGCACATGGCCTTAAACAACCCATGTCTTCCAACCTTTTGTTCATGGAAATTTCCCATGTAGCAATTTTGGGGCAGGGAAAAGCTGTCCAATATTTTGTATACATAGAAGCTGTGAAGCTCTCTGTTCAGACAGAAACATTTGAAGAACAAGTGACCCTTGTAACAGGATATGTGTGATCCCAAAAGGCAGTGCATCTACTTAACCAGATGACATTGCAGTCCTGCATATATTATCATAAAGATTGGTACAGGAAGGGATTTCACTGGGAATACAAGTTATCCTGCAGAACAAAGGTGAGTTGAAGGTAGTGGCACTTGAGCTATCGCTCCAGCATTCTAATGACTGGATATCAAAGTGAACCCTGGAGTTGCACGTGCTGTTGTCTGGTGAACGCTGGAGAAGCCTGGAATGGATCGGATGTTCAGCTGCTGCATCTCGTATGTTGGGCATGCCAAATTCACTGCTGAAACAAGTCAGCAGAGAGACAGCAGAACAGTTTTAACCACTTACGTTAGAGATAAATTTCTCTTTTCTGAAGCCTTAAGTGCCTTAATTCTACACATTAGATAGCACTGAATAAACAGTGTTTCATATTGTTAAAATAAATCCCAAATCCTTACAAATATTTGCCTCTTTTGATAAAAGCATTTGTATCAAAGCTTAACACCTGTTTCTTAGGTGTATTCTGAACCATATTAGTGTCTTTATCTTGGCCCAAGGAGAAAAAACAAATCTTTCAAAAAATTAAATAGCTGTTGTGATCAACCCTAGCAGACTAGAGAAGGGCAATTTCTCCTCCACTTTTGCACTTTGAGTGAAGGGAGAGGAAAAGCTTTCTCTTTCCTACCTTAGGTTTCATCCAGGATGTCAGCATCCTCAGAAATGTCTAGTACTAGCCCTTGGCCACACCAGGCTCACATTTGAGAGGTAAAACTGCAGTGTGGGTAATTTCAGTGCTGTTGCTTTTATATGTATTGGTAAATGTAGTAAATGTGGTTAAGCACAGATGCTTGCTGCTGTTCCTCTTTGCTGGGTAGCTTCAGATTCTGAGACATGCTTATGCCAAGATTTTCAAGAGTAATTTGAAGTGATCCCTGTAACTCATTGAGGCAGCCCAAGCTGGGGAAAGGTAGAGTACCTGCCTTCTGAAAATCTAGTATTCACAATGTATTTCAGTTCTGAGTACTGGAAATTAATGGTCACAGGTGAACATCTTGACCTCACTGCTTTTCTGTTGAAGCTAAGGTGTCTATAACACAGTGGTTTACTTTTGTCTGGTGTGGCAGTATAAAAACAACACATAACCTGATTATTTCCCTAGGGATAGTTTGGGAAAACAATACCAGAGTGTTCATTGTGCTTTCAATCTCTATATATTACAAATGGACAGAAAAGAAAATTTTCTCTATTAGCTTATAAAGAGACTTATCAGATGCCAAAAATAAAAGATGTTCTGATGTCAGGCCTCAGTTCTGCACTGACAATGATTTTATTCATTTCAGACCATCTTTGGTCTCACTTCTTTGTTCAAATGTTCTCCAAGTGCACTGGAAACGAGCATGCTGGTTCCATAGTGACAGGACGGAAAAAAGCACAGAGCAAAAGACCCTTTCCAGATTGTACCCATTTCATTCATTTATCTATCCAGAGCTCAGAACAAAGAGAAAACAAAAACATACTTGTTCCACTAGTAAAGCACATTATTGATTTTCCTAATGCTGGTCAGTGATCACACTTATCATGAGGTCTTGGTATTCCTGTTGTCTTTTTACTCACATTAAACAAACATTTTCTTCAGCAAGGTGAAATTCCTAAACCTATTTCTGTGCTCACTCATAACAGTTCTCAAATGAATCCATTGTTTACTCTAGGGGGAGGAAAAAACCTAATTTATCCTAATTAATATGCAGCTTCCTCAGTTGCTTTGGCAATCTCAGACACCTTGTCACCCTCAGCAACATATGTAGACTCTGATTCATGTGAGTTCATGTGAGTCCTGTGGTCCCACATGAATTGGAAGCAGGGCTGAACTGGCTGGCAGACATGCCCTATGACATTTAGTTTCTGGGAACTAAAAAAAAATTCCCACCCGTGTCTTTGTTCAGTAGCAATGTGATTTAAACTCTGCCTATTTAACACAGATGTGATCATGCTCACAAAGATGCTTAAAATATTTCCCAATTTTATTTTTAATGAGAAATTACTGATTACATGACTCAAACTACAAGTCCCACTACACTGTTTCTGTTTAAAGAGAAATTACTATTCTTGTGGAGTTCATTGCTCATTTGACTTCCTTGTACAGGAAACAGACATAAACTGAGATGTTTCAGTTATCAGAAAAATATGACATGCAGAGAAATGCATGAGAAGAAGAGAAAGGCAAAGAGCCAGGGAGAGGTTAATCAAACTCCTTTTTCATCCACACACAAGGTGGTGGGATCGGTAGATCCACTTGCACTCCTGCTTTGGCCACAATCTTGTGCACAGTTCTGCTGGTATTTGGCATTGCCCAGGGAAAATGGTGTGCTGAGAGCAGTGAGGAGTCTCAGGAGTGTAAAGTGAACCAGAAGTGGGGGCTAACAAGCCTGAAGCTTCAGTCTGAAATAACCAGCTCTAGGAAAAAGTCAGAAATAACTAATGAATCAGCCAGTGCAGTTATAGCCAGGGTGTAGCACAGTACATCACATCAGTTTTCAATTTGCATTTTTTATTTACACTTTGGTATCACCTAAGGATCCCAGTCTGGACTGTCTCAAAAATTGTGTTTTAACTGAGTACCAGATGCACTTGGGTGTGTATCCTGCACACATGGGCCTCCCAGTTCTTCTACTGTCATCAGAGCTTACTGCAGCTGCCTCCTGCCTAAGCACCCCAGTTACCAAAAAAACAAGCTGTGGAAAGAAATAGTGTGTCATCACATCACAGAGGGACCCCAGAGGCAAAATGCTCCTGGATTCCATGGTTAGGTGTAGACAGTGTCTAGCGTTGTACGAGCACAAATGACTAGACGGTTTACAATATAGCAGCTTCTGGTCATAAAGACAAGATGGATAACTGCATACAACCACAAAAGCCACTTTTTGAAAGCTGAATTTGATAAAAGATCTGTGTATATTTTCCCAGTTTCCTAGTTCTAAATCATTACTCTCCCTTAACATCACCCACAGCATCCGTTTGCCAGTCTAATGCCTTCATAATCTCCACACTGTTCAATTATCCCCTTTCCTTCCTGTCATATCAACCACAGGGTAGCTGTGGCCATTTTTTGGACTCATATTCTTTTGATACAATATGACTTCTGTAATTGTGGGTGAGTTGGCCTTAGCATTATGCCAGAAAAATGAATGAAATGTCCTTTGCCTGGAATCTTCCCACAGGCTGAAGTCTCAGCACTCAGAAGATATAAACTCGAAAAGCAGGGTTATAGACATGGTGGAAAACATCCTTATCTCGACATGGACCAAGCATAATTTAAGGGGTGATGGATTGCCCATCTCCCTTGCATTGGAGGCTGAGGCACGTCACTTCCACTTGTGATACAGCTGCTGCACAGCTCTCAAGGGACATCGGAGCTGTGCTTATCTTGCTTCCTCTGTGCTCCTCTGTTAAGGGTCCTCTCTTCTGAAATCAAGACATCAGGCCAAACCTTTGCTGTTGTAACTCCTGCAATTGACAGGAGGTGTGCTGCATTGCCTCAGCACTGGGAAGGCTCTGAGCAAATTCCTAAGCAGCTGTTGGATATCCAGACAGCACACCTGATGCACAATCATTGTAAAGCTGTTGTATCTCAACCATATGCCTGGGCATATGAGGAGCACTATGATTCCCATCAAAATCAATTATGGCAGTTGACTTCAGGATAATTATTTTATCCTCTCATATGAAAGAATGGAGTTGCCAGTAATAAGATACCCATTTTGCAAGCTACAGATGTGGCGGAACAACTCCAGCTGCAATTGCCTGAATATGAGCCAATGATATCTACTAGCAAACTTGAAGGAAAGGGCTTGTTACAAGCTTCTGCATGCTTCAGTTCATTCACTTTTTTGCATGATTCTCTTTCCTGCCATGTAGCTTAATGATAAAAAACATGCCATGCCAAGTCTTTATTCAGAACATTAAAGTCTGACAAAAAGTCATTCTTAAATATTAGGTGGAGACTCTTGAAGGACCAAGATACTTGTTTATTCATTTGAGTTTTCACAGGAATAGAAGGAAAACTGGTACAAACTTCCTAATTGTGACTTAGCCATTGAAATGTAAGTCCACTAGTCACAGTAGTTTTCTTGTATTGTAGCAAGTTCTTTACAGATGTAGGATTCTTTTTGTGTGCAGTTATGCAATTCTAACTAATTCTAACTATTTAAAATATTGCAGTTCTAACTGTCCTTCGTTCATTGAAGTGTACATCCTCTCAAATCTAAGGATGAAACTTTCACTGTGAGGATGGCAGCACTGAAGTAGATTGCTCAGAGTGGTTGTGGAGTCTTCATCCTTGGAGATATTCAGAACCTATCTGGACACATTCCTGGGCAACTGTCTCTAAGTGGCTCTGCTGGAGCAGGGGTGTTGGACCAGATGACCTCAGTCATTCTGCGATTCTATCTACTGATAGGACAGCCTTTTGGATAACAAAATTGCTTCCTTGGGAAACAAAAAAAAAAACCCAAACACCATCCCTCCTCCCCCCCCGCAAAAAAAAAAAATCACAAAAAAAACCCACACTGAAACCAGCCAAACAAATCAACAGATGATGTACCTGTCTAGCTTACCACCATCCACCACTCTGTGCAGGGTTCCTGATACAACATCCTGATGTTGTATGTTGATACATACAACAAATCTTTGTTAGGGCTCCATAGTCTGGGTGTTAGCCTGTATCACTAATGAGATCCAGATTGTTCTCCCTGCTTCATGAAATGTGCTGTTAAATACCAGTCAGTCTTATGGTGCTAGTCTTATAAAAATGAAGCCACTTTTGAACTTATTCCAGGACTCTCATCTACCAAGCCCTAGGTCTGGCAAACCAAACGTGCAGTTCAGAGGCAGAGCATAGAAGCTCCATAGCTAAGACTTCCTGCTCTCTTTCCAACATTTTTTGAGATTATGTTACTTTGTGTGAGTGGAGGAATAGTTTCTGGGTTCAGTGGATTTTTTTTTTTTTATTTTTGTTTTGTTGGGATTTTTTGTTTATTTGGTTTTTGGTTTTTGGTTTGGTTTGGTTTGGTTTTTTGTTTGTTTGTTTTCTTTCTAGTAGAAACTCACAGTAGAGAAATGTAGGTGTATAGCAGGCATTTTGCTAGGATAATTACATAGCTCATCTCAACTACTCACACGTAGCTTTCAGAAAATCATTCTGTATCACCACCACACTTGCCATAGTTCAGAATAAAATGTTATTTTACTCCTTTGTTAACCAGGAGTCCTTTAGTACCTTTCCTGAAAGTCAGAAAAGGAGAATAGCTAACCAGGAAGAAAAAGTAGAGAAGTTTATTCTAATTAGTATTTTAAATATTCGTTTTCAGAATCCACTGTCCCTTTTTGCTTATATTATTTGAATAACTTTTCCTATTTTATCACTGTGATTGTGAACTTTAAACCTATTTTACTGGTTTATAGCAGATTTTGTTATTTCTCCAACACTTCAAAATCACCTTGAATATTTATAGAGCACCAAACATCTTTGGATTGGATTGTGACTCAAAACACAGCCATGACATACACGAGATGTTTTACTATAGAAGTTTGTTGACACAGTGACACCTCTCTGAGTCGCACTTCTTTTTATTCATCTAGTGGGTGGTGCATAAATTATTGCTCGCCTATACTGTATCACCCGTTATAGTAGGGTGGATCAAGAGATGTTTCTGTGTGTTCCTTAACTCTGTCCAAGGAGACTGAGCAAGCTTACTATTTTTATTGCTTCTTTAATATTTAATTCTGATAACCTGTGGGAAACAAATAGTCTAACTCACTGTAACCGAGCCCTACCACTCCTTCTGGCTTTGGTGTCTGTTTACAGCTCCTCTGCATCCTGAATTATGCCTCCTATCTGACAACCATCTGACGCCAATTTAGAGAGGTAAATACATATACGAAGTACACTTCACTTCAAATAATTTGGCAACTGTATTACTCTGAAACTTGTTTATATCAAATGTGACATTTCCTGTGCATGGGACCATATCTTGCTTTAACACTATTGAGACCAATTACTTGCTGTTGCTTTTCCATTTGGTCCTTTAACTACCGTATAATGGCACGGCGAGTAGGGGGAGGCAATACCTCATACTAAATGTAGTGAGTATTTAAATCCCTCCATTGATAAGGAGGAAGGGGTGCTTGGTGTTTTCTCTCAATAAATTGGGTACCTAAACAAAGGGCTTCATTGAGCTCCATGCCAGACTCTCATCCCCCTGATCAAGCACTGCCTAGCTCCATCTCAGGAAGTGCCTAAACATATGGAGATAGTTAGCTTCCCAGCAACAAGAGAGTCAGAAACTGAAAGCAAGGCTGCCAGGAAAACCAAACTGCTGCAAACCCAGGAGATATGAAGACTGTTAAATCTGTACAAGAACATCCACAAGGACACTGCTATACCCCTGTCTTGCTGTGCTCATTTTCTCTGGTGCATGTGTCATACTTGCATATCACAAAGGTCAGGAGGGAAAAAAGGAGCTAGAAATGAGAAGGAGAAATTATCAGATACCAAAGAAATACCTTGCACACATAGTTTACAGTGTACACCCTGGCATTTGTAAGGTAAACTCAAAGATTTATGAAAAAGCCAGCATTGTTCAGCTAAGAGCATTATCCCAAGTAACTGAGCTGCCAATGAACATTTGACATCTGTAGGTCATAAACAAGCTGGGATGGAGACAGGACAGAACATAACTACAGGTGAAAATAAAATAGATATTGCAGTGTGTTTAGCAGATAAACAAAGCATTGCTCTAAGGATTGTAAGGTTTTTTTTTTATTTTTTATATAAAAAAAAAATTTTATTGCAAGATATTGTAAGAAGGAGGTCAGAAAAGTTCAGGGACAGATTTTGTTTCAAGATGAAGTGTTCCCAAAAGTTCAGGTGTATGTCTTCCTTGTTCCTGAAATTTGTCTCAGTTGTAGTTGTATTTAATGTGGGTTTTTTTTTCTTGCTTTCATTAATATAATTTTCATCAGTTGGATATTCTAGTCAAAACCAATGGAGTTCCTTCTCTGTATCCAGGAATAAGAAAGTTTGGTCTCACCAAGCACTTTGTACTTCTAATATGAAGACTGATTTCTTCTCTAACTATAATGATGTTTAATGTTTTTTTACACATTTGTAGCAAGTTATTGAGAAATTATCAGACTAAAGCCATTTTCCTCCTTAACAAAAATCTGTAGTACAGACAAAGCTGATACAGTGACATGATCTAAAAATATCACCATTCACCCACTCCTAATGATTTCCTCAAAATTAAAAAGTGGACATTTTCTAATTAGAACTTTACTCTGTACCCACTTTTACACACATGCATAACCTTTGTATACACATGAGCCAGTCTCATAGGGTAGCTGATCCAGTGTGTGAAGTTAGAAATAAAGGCTCAGCTCCTCAGACGAGCATAGAGGAGTATATCGAGTACATCATGTAGTTATTTGATCTCACTGATAACTAAGCTCCTAGACAGGATTTAGAAATGGGAACCATCTTGTTGAATTTTGGGTATCTACTTGTGAACTAGTTGTCATGTCTCCCTTTCCAGACAATGTAGGTCCATCCAGTACTATCGGTAGTATGCAAAGGCCAATAGCCATTTCAGCATGGTGAATGTTTTCATGATTTCCACTGATTACAAAGGGAATTTAAGGTGACTAACCCAGAGCTGGAGACTTTCACTAAAGACATCCACAATTTAGATGAAAACTCCCTCTTTCCTCAGGAAATAAGGTCCTTTGAACAGAAACTGGCCAATGTCCAGAACACTCATTGCTTTTCCTTATCTGGGAAACGTGGTTGACAGTTGTGACAAACAAATGCATTTCTATGAATTATGGCCCAAGATACACTCTTGAAAACACTTCCATACATGAGCTCTACAGATCATGTGAACAAAACTACAAAGCTACAGAAAAGTAGTGCTCAGAGGCAGAATGCTTTTTCTGCTTGACCAAGCAGACCAATAGTACAAAGTTTGAAGTCAATGGAGTGTAGTTTTGATGAGATATTTTAAAACCAGATAGGCCACTTACCAGCAGGAAAGAGCTGCTGGGGATCATCTGCAGAGATCTCAGCTGAGTCCAACAGTCAGATCTGTTTCTGATACTTTTTGCAGTGTGCCTGTGTATTTGAGCTCACTGAGATATTTGCAAGAAAAAATGACTAGTATTTAAATGCCTCTCCCTCTGTAAATGTGATAACTATAAAGATGTCGCCTCATTGGGTATCACCTTGTTGTATCACCAGAAAACCATTTCTTTTCCTATTCTGGGAGAGAGAAGATGGATTGTGAGCTAGGGAGATCTCTCATATTTAGGATGAAGGCACCACAGCTGTTTGAAAGCTGATAACCTCTCCATCTTGCATTATCCCCAGCCTCAGCCACAAATCGGTTGCAGAAGGTTGGTAAAACCAGAAAAAAACCAAAAGGCTTCTGGTGACAGAGACACTGAGGAAACGAGACAGACACAGGCAGCAGCTTATGCAAGACAACTGTCCCACCCTCTACTGGCTGCTACAGAGCACCCGGGGAACACCCTGCCATCCTGGAGGGATTCTGGAGGAAGGGGAGACACAACCTATTCACCAACTGCCTGCCCACCACCAGCTGATGGAATGGGCCACAGGCACAGTAGGAAGTAACTGCAACTACAAAAAAGCCCCCGAGACAATCTCAGAAGGCCCCAGCTGTGCTGACCACAATCTTGAATCCTAACATTTTGTATAGGTCCCTGAAATCTTCCATTGTTTTATTTTTTTTAAAAAAAAAAAAAAGAAGCAAGTTGTAAGGGATCAGAGATGCTCATGGTGATTGTATAATAATAGACAAGTTAAAAAGAGATTTCTACATGATACACAGTTTAGATAAACAGGTTTTCAGCCCTGCTTCATGGATATTAAAAATGGCTTATAATAATTTTCTTCAGAAAACATTAAAAGTGGAAATTGAATGCCTTCCTGTATTGGATCAATAAGATCTATAAAACATCGTCCATGTTAAAATGCTGCCACATCTTCTTTTAATTAAGTATTACTAAGCTAACCTGATACGATCCATTCTGTGTCCTGCGAGTCAGCTGTAGCATAAGGATCTGTCAAATTTCTACTTGATTTGCAGTGGCCAGGGGTTAACAGAGTCCAATAAGACAGGAAACACCCTGAACTTTCAAACGAATCTCACACCTGAGAACAGCTTTGTGTTGAATCTGCCTCCAAATTCTCAGCAGTTTTCATGATCGTTCCAGCTTGAATGGAAATAGACAAGCCTGAAATGAAAGTGCTTTGCCTTTCTCTGCTTTGGAAATTTTCCATTGTGGATTCAGGGGGCCAGTTACAGAAACTTCATTTAGTAATCACTGACTGAGCCACAGATTGGCAGTCAGCTGAACTTTCAGCTTCAGAGATGAACCACTGTTTCTAGGTGGCTGAAGGTATAGCTTTCCCTAAAATAGGTAGAGGAAAATAATCTCTTCTGCAGGAACTGCTATTGTTATTGAAAGAAGCAACACTGTACTACAAAGTTACAGAAGGAAATAGAAATTTAAGTCTAGTATAATAGAAGAAACATCTGTCTGACCTAACTCTGTTATTCAATATAAAAATCCTGTTCAATAGCTCCACTAATGTATTACTTCTTATCTACTTGAGGGTGGTCTAATAGCACTCTGGATTATATTACAAACATAGATGGATTGGTTCAAAATGTCTTGCAGAATCTTCCCATCCTCTCCTTGCTATTACCTACTATCATTTGGGAACCAGCCAGAAAATAAGTGATTAAGCCCTTCTGTTAAAAGAAAACTAACATTATTCATTGCGGTCAGTAAGTAATGGGTTTTTCAGATAGAAATGAAATTTTATTTGAGTCAAACCAAAACTAAGTTTGTCCAAGCCTTGCAGTGAAATGAATGAAGTGAAAAAAAGTTTTGGCTCATGTTTTAATGTTTCCTGTAATCTGTAATTTCTCTTATTGTCCTATTCAACCCTTTTGTTTAAATTTTTGGGGACTGAGTTAATTTTGCTGGACAAAGCATCAATTTGGGCTAGTTTTGCTGAGCTGAAGTGTCATATGCAAAAATTCAGCACTTCTGACACAAAAAGGTTTGATATTGTTCAATTCTCTCCTCTTTGCTTCTCCTCTTCCTTTTCAAATCAGTTCCATTTAATAATTTGAGGCTAAATTTTCCAAGAAAAAGACTATCTTCTTAAAACTACAAGCTGTAAACTGTTACCACTGATAAATACTTCAGCTGTATGAATTGGTAGCAATTTCTCGCATAAGCAAGAGGTTTGATCCTGCACTGAGGTCAGCAGTCCTCCATTTGCCTTACCAAAGGGCCTGATATTCTGGCCCGAAGAGGAATAACAGGAGAATCAGGTCCTAAATAAATTACTACTGTGACATCTGTGTCCATTCCACTTTTCTCCATTCCTATTGCTGTTGCAGTACTTCTATTCAATG
>NW_008592418.1:0-4269 GCF_000691845.1 Merops nubicus | reverse complement strand
TGCAGCAGGAGCTGGCAGCTCAGAGTTACCACAGGAATGACTCTGGCTGAGACACAGTTGGAAATGAAGCAAGTTATAATACCCCACACTGTAGTTAAGGATTTAACATCAGGAAAGTGGAAGAAGACATAGGCATAAGCCTAAAACTTAGTTTGACATCTTAAAGACAGAGAAAGGCACACATAGCAAATGACTGGAGGGCCACTGTCAAATTCACTTATTTATTTGAAAGAGGAATATGACTCTAATGTACCTTAAAGAATATATCCAACAGCACTGACAGTGCCAGCTTTCTTCATGGTCTCCATCACTGGCTGTATTTTCTGATGTTTCCCAGTCTTTGATCAACATGATATCTTGAAGAACATAGTTCCCAGGTGCTAGAAATATAGAAACACTGTTCTGCTTTGACAAGATCCACCATCAAAAACTTGTATCAGACAGCATGTTCAGTGTGAAAGTCAGATGCCCAGATATGAGCACTTAACAACTCTTTGAGATTGAGGGTACCCAGGACATTTGCTTGGAAGTTGGCCAGTGTGATACAGCATCTCTGGGGGACATGAACCCTTTGGGTGGATAAGATATACAAGACCCTCTAAAATAACTCTAGAAAACTACTACTGAGCGAGTAGTTTAGCGAGTGTCTCCTGACTGGTGTTGAAACTAAGCATGTTGGAAAGTAGGGAAGGGCAGGACCAAGCAAACTTCTGTATTGTGTATTTTTTACCTTTTTGAGGAAAAAGGAAATTTTCCCACTCTTGCAGTCATCCCTTTCTTCATTCCTCATTTCCCTGTCCTACTGTGATGTAGTTGATTTCGCATCTGTTTACTCAAATGTTTTATCAACAGAGAGTAAGATATGAGCATGTGATTTTCTGCTGAAGAAGATTCTTTTGAGCCACATATCTGCCTACCTTCAGAAGGTTCAAAAGGTTTGGCCTTCAAAACTAGGAATCCATGAGAAACTGAATGTGCCCTGCCACCCACTCTGGTGCCCAGTAATGCTTCCCTTTAGGTAATAAAAGCCACTTCAAACACTACAGAACCTACATGGGAGCCAACCTGGGCTGAGAAAGGGTGGGGATAACCAAGAACCCACACAATGTTGGATGCACCATCTGACCAGGACCCAGCATGAAGTACCCAGTGGAACTGCTGAAAATGGAGCACATCCTCCAGGAGAATTCAATGAAATACCTCCTTACTCTTCTTGTTTGTAGGAGTAGTATGTTTAGAGTTTTTCTGCCAAGTAAATACGCAATGCTTTTGATTGGGACTCTATCCCTTGTTAAAACCCACCAATTTTTTTTTCTTAGCCCAATGATTAATTTCCTTTGGAATTAAGTGCCCCTGCTTGCACTTTTCTTCCAGTGTTAAACTCAATCACCCCTTGTGCTCGCATTGGTTTGGGGAGTTACTGCTCTGCATGGAAGCTGTGGCTGAGCTACAAGGTGGAAGTTGTAGCCCTGTTCACACACCTCATTTCCAGGTGTTGAACTGCAGCCACGGGAAAGGGAATTGCTTTATCGTGTCCTGTTCATCTGTCAGCACAAAACTGAGTCTTTTATTTCCATCATCACAGGGATTTTTAAAAATATTTGTATTTGGGTGGTCACATGTTAACAGATCCACCTGATTTAAAGATCTTACCTTTCTATTAGTAAATGTGTTTGCTACCTAAAAATGTTTGTACTTCTGATTACTGAGACAAACACAGAATCATTCACAATGAATAGAGTTTAAAGGACATTTACTCCCACTCACAAAAGGACAAAAAAAAAGAAAAAGAAAAATGAATAGACAAAACAAATGAAGAGAGTGATTTCTCCTCTGTGTGGAGAAATCTGTCATTCCTAATTGTCTATTTCTAATGCAGACAGCATTTTGCAAAGTAACTTCCTCCTTCGAAATTAATCAGCTACTTTTTGTACATTAAATGACAAGGCAGGCAAAGGTATACCTAGCCACTCGGGTGGCTTGCCACACTTGTTAACATTTTTGCCCTGAAATGTAATCTTCCAGCATGAATTCACACAAAAAGGCAAAGAATACGTGGAAGGTGTTAGCATGTTACACTGGCTCAGTCAGAAACAGAAACCGACACCTTCAGTTGGGTGGGAAGGTCCTTTTTCGGTAGCTACTGGCGGCCGAAGTTCCCGCCCCGCCGGTGTCCCCCCGCAGCCGGCCGGGGCTCGGGGCTGCGCTGCCGTTCCCGCAGGCTGCCAGCAGAGGGAGCAAGAGGCGCCCAGACCAACAGCGGCCGCCAGCGCTCGCCTCCTGCCCTGGATACAGCACAGGGAGAAGGCTCAAGTGTTCCCTTATGCCCTGCAGGGAACGCGGGATTTTATCATGTACTGTAGGAAGCAGGTACAGTTCAGCTACTTGGCTGCAAAGAACACGATTCATTTAACCCTTTGTAACAGCTACTACAGAGAGGACAGGCACGCAAGCCCTGATGCTCTATGAAAGCAACAGCTGTGATTTATCTAGGTAAAGCTCCCAGAGCTTGGATTTCATCTATTCTGGGGCACGACCTCTGTCTGTAAGGTGACTGCATGACACAATCACCAGAAGATATAAAAACCTTTCAATTTTTTACTGTGCTCATGAGAAGTGGATGACAGCTGAGCTCCATATTTGACTTAGTTTGTAGGCTGGAGCCTTAACTACTAACAGTCTTACAAACATATAAAACTGCAACTAAATTGGGTAGCCTGTGGCTATTGGCTATGCCTGGACTACTCCAAGAAGGGGGTTTGCATTTCTCTCTCAGCAGCAATGGCACTGCGCACACCACCCTGCTCAGAAACACTTCCACTTGCTACTGTGTGAAACTTTTTGGCACTTCATGTTAGCAAAAGCCACAAGTGAAAGGATTTGAGCTGACAACTGGTAGCAGTGTTCAAATGGCCATCAGTGTGTCCTGAAGATGTTGCCAGCATTTCAGATCTCCATAGTCTCCACTCTGAAGCTGTGAAATAACTAGCACAGGTGGGACATGGCAGAGTGGGAACACAGGGTGAGGGGAATGACTGAAAGATAGATTTTTTTTTTTTTTTTTTTTCTCTTTTGTAACATTGAATAAGAGCAGATCTGGTATAGATTAGCATTTATGAACCAGACAGCAGTGAGCCTTCAGAAAGGGGATTTGGCCAGGATCTTATGAGGTGACTTGTTAGTCTAAACTCTTCTTACACAAAGGCAGAAAACAAAGCAAGGTCTCTGCAGAGGTTTACAAAGTGAGCTGCCAACACCTGCTTTCCACAGCAGGCGGGCAGAGGGGCCACCAGGCTTGCCATGCTAACTTGCATTGACGGGTGATGCATGTATCCCACCAAAATATTTCCAGCAAACTGACCCTGAGCAGGATTGCAGAGGGGAGACAGCAACAGGACATGTCCACAGTGTGGACCAGGATTTGGAAAGCGGTTTCCTCTCCAGCAGCACTTCATAACCACAAGATGGCTTTAACTGGGTTCATTATACAAATTATTATACAGTTCTGACAACCCTGATATCCAACAGGACAGAAGAGTGAACCGTTTCCAAGAATTTTCACTTCAAAGGCAAACTAAAATATGTAACATGTAAGTTAACAAGGAAAGAAACAGCCATCTTCAATTTTGCTGCCTTTGACAGTGAAATGTAAGTTACTGTAGGCTGAATCTTTCAAACCTTGGGGCCAGAATCAAGGGGAAAATGTTCTTAAAGTCAGTTATAACATTAAGTACATGTAAACTCAGATAAAAATTCAGGATGGAGATCTTGTTCTTAAAGGCTTTTAAAAAGATATAGAGTTAATATTTTCCTCCATATTTTTATTATGGCTCCAGCCTATTCATTCCATAAATATTTCTATGTGAAATTATTTCTAGTATCTCACTAGTGTGAAATCAGCAACTCAAGTTGTTCAGAATTGGAGAGTGAACGTGAAAGACAATGGAGATTACATTCTGACTATAATACAAATGTTTCATTGATATAGTTTTGGCCTGAAATGAATTAATCTCTCACGAGTTTTGCAATGTTCTGTGTCTCTGCAAATAACATCTTTTGAAGGCCTACATGTGAATTAAAACTGAAAACATTGTGCATCTACTTTTTTATTTTTAAAAAAAAAAAAAAAGTTTGCATTTGTTTCCCAATACTTGCAATGATAGTCTAAAATATTGTTGTGTGAACTATAAAATCATGAGGAAATTCTGGACTGGAAATGTTACTTCTTTTTGGTGGCAATTTCAAAGCCTTTAACACTGTCCCCCATGA